>NW_015090776.1:3928513-3947369 GCF_001431845.1 Calidris pugnax | reverse complement strand
CCCCCTCAGGGCAGCTCCACCAGGGGACAGAGCCACCAGCCCCCCCAAGAAGGGAACGGTGGTGCCGGTGACCCCGCACATCGAGGACCGTGGGGACAAATCGTGGCCACCACAAATCCCCACCGCTCCCCCCCTCCAGGGCATCCCCCCCCAGGGCACCCCCGGGCACCCCTGCTGACTGGCACCTGGGCTTAGCGGGGCCTGAGGACCCGGATTTCACTGGAAAAACAACCTGTTTCTAACCTGCAGGCGTGAAGAAAAGGGCACAGCATATCCCAAGAGCCTCCCAAAGGCCCCGGTGTTGGAAAGGCAACAAAACCTTCTGCTTTAAATATGATTTATAGGCATTTTTAGAGCGTGATTTGTATCTACCTGCCCGTATTGCACACGCGATCGTTATGCTAATGGCTGGTTTGGGTGACACCAGTTACTCATGACTCGTTCATGGTAATTAACTGGCAGTACCGGATATTTCCCACAACAAAACTTAACTTGGCATCCGTGGCAGCAGCGGGTGCCCCGTGCTGATGGCTCACGTCCGCATGCCTGATGTGGGGCTAACCCGAGGGACGCAGGGGTCCTGGGCAGGTTTGGGGGTGCAGGGGTAGCCATCCCTTGGGAGGTACAGGTTTGGTGCCAGGAAGGCGAAGGCTCTGCCCGTCAGCAGGGTGTCTTCCCCTCGGGCAGGGGGGTCTGGCACTTCCCACCTCAATCACAGCCTTTCGCTCACTCCTGGCTGGGTTTGGAGAAGGATTCATTCAGCCTTGTGCTTTCATCCCAGCATCTCCCTCTTGGGCATCCTCAGAGAGTGCCCCCCAGGACACGCTGCCGCCCCCTCCCCTGCCACAAGCCAGCTCCACACATGGGGGATGAGGGGAAGTCACTGTGGGGGGGACAACCCATGGTGGAAGCAAAAGCCACTCTGCCCGTCTGGCTGTCCCCCAGCCAGCACAGCAAAAACCTCCCGGCATCTGCACAGCAGCACCTCTCCTTCCCTTCAGCCTGGGCTTATTGGCATCCCCAGCGCAGAGCCCTCGCTGTGGATGGATGGGTGTGTGCCTATACATACACACACACACATATCTATATATACGTACCCATAGAGGCCCTAAGCAGTTGTGCTGATTTGCATAAATATTCTATTATCTGCTCAGCTCCTTCAGCTGGTTTGGTGATAATACTAACACACGTAAAGTTACTTTCTACTTCCCGATAACAACTGTAATGCCATATCATCACTGACTTCATTTATGAGCTGCAAGGGTAAAATAAATGTTTATGTTAATTACTTTAACTGGTGAGTAATTTTCTGACTTTTGAATGCTTCAGGTTTTTAATGCTATTGCAATTATGCCATGCACCTAAGTTGTATCAATTACATCAAATAAATCTAAATTAAGCAGGCGTATGTGCGAATTCACCAGTTTAGAAAAATAACTTCATGAATAAGCATGGAGCAAAACTTCAGATGGGGTTTTGTGCCAACCCACATTAAGCTCCCCCACCCTCTGAGCCGCAGGGCTGGTTTTTGGCAGCCCCAGCACACCAGGGACAGCATCCCCAGGGATTCAGGGCTGGATGCCCGCCGGTGGCCAAGCTCTGTTTCCTTTGGCTGTGATGCTCAAGGGCGTGCTGTAAATCCCATGGGACGCCCACTCCTTCCCGGGCGAGCTGGGGGGGCTTCAGGCAGTGGGACAGCACAGGAGCCCGTGCGGGCAGCTGGTACCCTGCTCGTGCGCCCATCTCCCCATCCGCTCCAGGAGAATCTCAGCCTGGTCCCTCAGTGATGCTCTGGCTCTCCTTTTCTTGGATGTCACGTCTCTGTGACCTGAGCAAGCACTAGCTGACGACATCGCCGAAGGTATTTTTAGAAAGGCTGCTTTGCAGGCAGGCAGAGAGAAGGCAGTGGCCCGCAGGGCTCGGCGCCAGCAGCACCCTCCTGCCAGAGCCCAGCAGGTAGCAGGGAGGCTCCATGTGTTGGTGGCCACTGGTGCTAGAAGACAACTACCCTCCGCGGGTGGCACCGGTGGCACCAGCCCCCCACGGGGCACACTGACCCGGTGTGGGTTTAGCTCTTTGCTTTTAAGCCAGCCTTTCCTGCAGCCAAAAAAGCATCACTGCTGTGACACTGTTAAATCAGGCAGGTTAATTCGCCTTTTACTTGGGTGAAGGGAAGCTCCAGTAATCGAAACACATCGCTGAGTGGGGCCTTTCGCATTAGGCATTTGTTCTGCCTCGAGCAAATATTTAACCACATAGACAGCTAAAAAATCCCCCGATTCCCAGCAAAATTCTAACTCCCCCTCCTCTCCCTTTGAGCAACCCAATAACCTAGTCCAGCAATGCAGGCAGGAGCATACCTGGAGCCTCTTGTATACTGGGATGCTTCCTGTAAAAAATTCCCACCAGAAGCACCAGACATTGTGAGAACGTGTCCCCAGAGCACAATTAATTATAACCCAGCTCATTATTCTAATTTTGCTCCTCCTTGAGGAGGTGAGGGGATTTTTTAGCATTGCTGAGGCACCCTTTGCCAAGCTGACATGAAACGCTTACCAAAGCAGGAACAAACCCCCTACGTTCCGACATCGTCATTTCACACAAGGATTGGGGTTTTAATTAAGTCTTAGCATGCTCCTGAGAAATTTAATACTCATTTTAAAGTTCAACAGCTGAATTAATTCAACCCGGAGGCTCAGATCCTCAAGATAGGGTTGCATTGAGCTGGGTGGGGAGCGAGAGCTGGGGAGGGGTGTTGAGGATCGCTACTGAAATCCAGTGTGTTGGGATCCCACCAGCCTTGGCAGCAGCTTCGGGTGGTGGCGGGGGGGCTCGTCACTGCTTCGGTCAGCCCCCCCGGCCAAACCCCCCGGCCAGGTCTGGGCTGCTGGGGCAGGAGGGAGAAGCCCAGGACAGCGTGGAGCCGGTCCAAAGCCGAGGAGACAGCCAGTCCAGCTGGGAGCTGCTGCACGCCACAGCTCAGCTCTGCCTGGGTCCGTCCCTGCCCCCTCCCCAAATCTCCTTTAGATTAAGCAAATGACAAAAGCAACATCTTTTTCAACCTATTGCATTCTGAGAGAGAAAAATCCCTACTCTGCAAGATGTATCAGCCATCAGCCAGAGGGCTCTTTCCTCCACTCTGAATTTCCCGCCCCGGACTGCATTGCAGAGCCATCTAACCAAAACCTCAGCCTCCATGTCTCCCTTTTACCTACCTTTTCTCTTTGCCATATTTTTCAGCTGGCTTCAGGTACGACTTGGGTTTGGTTTTAATGCTGGTGCTCTCCCCCAGGCAAAGCACGGCTGGGCTCATCCTGCCCCACGCCAGGATCAAGCTGCTCTGCAGGACTGCAGCTCACCTGCTCAGTCATTAATGTTTCACGGCATTAACCAATACGGCTCCTGCTTCTAAAGCACTTCTTAGAAACAAGGCTAAAAATATGCACGAGGTGTCCCAGCTGAGGCTAAAACTGCTGGTTTGAGCGGACACAGCAAGGGAGGCAGCTTGATACCAAGTCAATTCCATCCAGTACATTTTATTATGAGGAAGAGGAGGCTGAGGAGAGACCTCATCACTGTCTACAACTACTTGAAAGGACACTGTAGAGAGGTTGGGGCTAGCCTCTTCTCACAGGTAATTAAGGACAGAACGAGAGGGAACGGCTTCAAGCTCCAACAGGGGAGGTTTAGACTGAACATTAGGAAGGAATTTTTCACAGAAAGAGTGGTCGGGCATTGGAACAGGCTGCCCAGGGAGGTGGTTGAGTCACCATCCCTGGATGTGTTTAAGGGACATTTAGATGGGGTACTGAGGGATATGGTGTAGGGGAGGACTATGTAGAGTAGGGTAGATGGTTGGACTCGATGATCCCAAGGGTCTCTTCCAACCTGAATGATTCTGTGATTCTATGATTCAGCAAATAAAAATTGAGGCTGTGCTGGAAAGATCATTGCATCCCAAGCAGGAGGTCCTGGACATCCTGGTCTGGCAGGAGCCTTCCAGCCATCCTCTCGTTTATGAGGCATCCTTGGGACCCTCCGTCTGGGACCTTGGGTTCTTTCTGTAATTCTTTGTCATTAAAATAAAATGTGTGAAGATAGAAACTGCAGGTAGGTATTTTTTTTTTTAGTTTTTTCACTGTTGCTGCTCATGTCCTCCTTGAAGTCAAGCCCGCAGGGTACCACCAAGCCCCTGACCCTGGCTGGGTGACACCGGTGACAGTGTGCCAAGGCAGGGTTCAACTTCCTCTGCACGGGCAAAAAGCGATGGGAACGACCTTTAAAAAATACATCCTGTTTTCAGCAAACCCATTTACTTTTAGTGCCCTCCAAAGCGTGCTTGACTTTGGAGAATAAATGAAGCAAAATCAGTAACTCTGAATAATTTAGGGAACAGAGTTTCAGGGCTGATGTTAGTGGCTGTGCCATGCCAGGGGCAGGGGAGGAATGCAAGGCTCATAACAATATCCAGCTGGTTTAGGCATGGGCACCAGTAAATCAGTGGAGCCTCTACAGGGAAGAGGAAAATACCCTGTGGTCGTAAAGGAAATGCACCCATGTAAAGGAAAACACTGTGATGGCAGGTGATCCACAGGGCAGGTTCAGCTGCATCCTGACTGCAGCGTGAAAGCTGCACCCAATAAGAAGATGAATATGCAAAAGAGTCAGGATATTCTCCAGTGGAATTGAATAGCCTCCCGCTAACTGGTTTTGATTGTTCAATATTGAGCTGTCTGCAAAATCCCACTGTGAGTCTGTCCTGGCATGGGGACAGCTCTGCTGGTGCTGCTGCCACTGGCTCCTCGGAGCACTCTGTGTCACCTATAGATTTTAATGTGGGTGGATGAGGAATTGGTTGGATGGTCATATCAAGAGGGTCAGTGTCCAGATGGAGATCGGTGACAAGTGATGTCCCTCAGGGGTCCATCCTGCGACCAATACTGCTTAATATCTTCATAAATGACAGTGGGATCAAGCGCACTCTCAGCTAGTTTGGGGACAACACCTAGCTGAGTGGTGCAGTTGGCACACCTGAGGGAAGGGATGCCATCCAGAGGGACCTGGACAGGCTGGAGAGGTGGGCCTGTGGGAGCCTCATGAGGTCCTGCACCTGGGTCAGGGCAACCCCCAGTATCAGCAGAGGCTGGGGACGAAGGGATGGAAAGCAGATCTGCCAAGAAGGACTTGGGGGTGTTGGTGGGTGAGAAGCTCAACACGAGTCGGCAATGTATGCTGGCAGCCCAGAAACCCCCCGCACCCTGGGCTGCATCCCCAGCCCCATGGCCAGCAGGGAGAGGGATGGATGGGGGGGATTCTGCCCCTCTGCTCTGCTCTGGGGAGACCCCCCCAGTGCTGCCTCCAGCTCTGGGGCCACCAACAGCAGAAGGACATGGAACTGTTGGAGCGGGGCCAGAGGAGGCCCCGGAGATGCTGGGAGGGCTGTCTCTGCTGGGAGGGGGGGCTGAGAGAGTTGGGGGGGTTCAGCCTGGAGAAGAGAAGGCTCCGGGGAGACCTTAGAGTCCCTTCCAGTCCCTCAAGGGGCTACAGAAAAGATGGATACCAAATTTTAGTAGGGCCTGTGGTGATAGGACAAGGGTAATGGTTTTAAACTGAAAGAGGGAAGATTTAGACTAGATAGATGGAAGAAATTTTTTACGCTGAAGTTGGTGAGACACTGGCCCAGGTTGCCCAGAGGAGTCAGAGATGCCCATCCCTGGAAACATTTCAGGGCAGGCCCTTCCAGTCCCTCAAGGGGCTACAGAAAAGATGGATACCAAATTTTAGTAGGGCCTGTGGTGATAGGACAAGGGTAATGGTTTTAAACTGAAAGAGGGAAGATTTAGACTAGATAGATGGAAGAAATTTTTTACGCTGAAGTTGGTGAGACACTGGCCCAGGTTGCCCAGAGGAGTCAGAGATGCCCATCCCTGGAAACATTTCAGGGCAGGCTGGACAGGTCTCTGAGCAACCTGATCTAGTTGAAGATGTCCCTGCTCACGGCAGCAGGGTTGGACTAGACGGTGAAAGAGGGAAGATTTAGACTAGATAGATGGAAGAAATTTTTTACGCTGAAGTTGGTGAGACACTGGCCCAGGTTGCCCAGAGGAGTCAGAGATGCCCATCCCTGGAAACATTTCAGGGCAGGCTGGACAGGTCTCTGAGCAACCTGATCTAGTTGAAGATGTCCCTGCTCACGGCAGCAGGGTTGGACTAGACGGCCTTTAAAGGTCCTTTCCAGCCCAAACTATTCTATGATTCTGTGTGCCCTAGGGATGTTCTTGTGGGCACAGTCCAGCTGTTCCGCTTGTCCCACCATGTCTCAGCACCAGTGTGTACAGGGATGCTGTACCATCACCGCTCTGCAGCTTTGACACCAAAAGTCCTCCAGTGGGACTGAAACATTATCCACCCGTGCATTATTGACACATATTATATATAATGTATGTCCCTATCTTTGCATGGGGGAGGCAGCTCAGAGCCCTGCAGCACCAGGGGAGCATCAGCAAAGCCCCTTGGTGATGCCCAGGTGCCCATCTGCATCTGACCCCCCATTTCCCTGGCACCACAGGGATGCTCCCACGGCCTCCATGTACTGCCAGGTGATCCCTTCCCTGCTGTGATCTTCCCTGCACCAGAGCATGCCAGCCCACACCATGCTATCATGGCTACCTGCTTAAAAAGGAGCAAGGGTGGCATCTTTCTAGTTTAACTTACTGAAACGTATTTGATGGTGATGTAATTATTGTGGATCCGAATGGGACCATATTCTCATTCTTTATTCTTCTAAGGTATACTTGAGATGGTGAAGAAAACGGCACTCAGTTAATAGAAAGAGTCACCAAAGAGATCTGTGAATCTCTCTGCCAAAATTTTACAGAGAAAGCTATTTTTTTTCTCTAAAAAACTTAACACACAAATAGATGAATGACTACCGCAGAAACTCATCCTGTTTCAACATAAAAGCTTAATTTTGTGTTCCTGTGTTGCTGTTTCAAAGACATCATTCTGTTGCAGCAGGCTACAGAATTGAAAACTGCAAATAAAGTGCCAGGGTCTGTCCTCAGAGCAGTTTTTACACCCAGTGAGGGTCTTCTGCATCTCAGCTAAGCCAGTGGAAGTTGGGGAGACAATCAAAGGAAGAGTTCAGTTCCGTCCTCCTGGGAAGGTTTAGGGGAAACAGAGCAGCACAGTGCTGTGCAAGGCTATTTTAGAAAACTAAAAGAACTTTTAAGTCTACACCAAATGAATATTAAACATCCACAGGCTTTGGCTCTGCTACCTGCACCCGGCGCTGCGTGAGCAGATTTAATTTGTCTTTACGAAGAAGATCAGACCCACACCCGTATTTTTCTGCATATGCCTTAGAAAGGAGTGGGATATGAAGGGTGAACCCAAGTCCTCTCTGCCAGGAGATCACTCGCAACTGGAAAAACAAGGAGACAGTAAGGAAAATTTGGCAGCGCAGGAAGGAGGAGCCGGCGGGAGGGTGTACCCAGACTGACATGGAATAACTGCCAGCTCGCTGCTTTATTTCATGCAAACCTTCCTGGGCTTTCAGGTCTATTTGGGGATCCTAGAGAGGTGCTGGGTGAAAAAATAAGGACGAGATGGAGAAAGAAACGGTAGACAAGGAGGGACTGCATGGCCAGTGAGCTAAGCATCCTGCGCGAGGTGGGACCAGGGCTCTCTGGGGCTCACACATCTCTATTTAGCTCACCTTCAACCCAGCAGCCAAAAAGTGCTGCTTATTTAACCCCTTGGGAAACAGCAGCAGAAGAAATACAGAGCCTATGTGCAAACATCGAGGCACAGAACCTACTCCAATCCAGAACGCATTTTGCTGGTTTTCAGCCCCAGGCTTTGCTTTTGATGCAGCCTCTGCCCACTCACCCCCAGCTTCACCCCACCACTCTCACCTGTGGACCCAGCCAGGCCAGCCCTGGTCCTGGGCATAGTTTTTGGAAGCATCCTCCTCCATGTGTCAGTCTCCACACGGTGCCTGCAGGTAGGCAGAGATCCCCACCAAGGCTGTGCCTCTCGCCCTCCTCGCCACAGGCAGGGATGCTGTCTGCAGCCCGCATCCGGCTCCTCCTGCTGCTCCCCTTGCTCCAGCCCTGCACCGACAGCCCAGCCAGCGCACACAGGGTGTGCATAGCTCCACACAGCCTGGGAAAAGGGGGCTGAGCTCTGGGTACCCCACCGTAAGCTCCTCCAAGACCCTGGGAGTGAGCCAGGCTGGTGTGGCTGTCTTCGCGTGGCCAATGCTGGCAGCAGCTCTCTGGGGTGGGATGATGCTTCACGGTGCTCTTCCACACATGGTGCCCCGCGGCTGGCATGCTGGCACTGAGAAATCGTTGCCTTTTCGTCAGGGACTTTGTCAACTCCGTCCCAATCCCCTGCACGAAGCCCTCTAGCAGCTCTCCTCTTGCCTTGTTAAGGACCTTTTGTAAAGATGGTCCATAGTGGTGCCCAGTCCCAGAGGGTTCCAGCAGCTGATACAGAGCCGAAGTGGCAGGGGTGCCCAGGGATGCTCCACTTGAGCAAAGTCAGAGACGGCTCCTCACACCCAGTACCACTTTCGCCACTGAATTTCTCAGCCCGTGCAAACCTCTGGCAGCTCTGCCCTATCTGTGACTGGAGATGGAGAAAGCAATGTCCCTTCCACTCCCATCTGCCAATGCATTAAGAAAACGAGAGCTGATTAAAGTCCATCCCCACCTGAACACCATTGGTCCTGGGCAAATTGCTGACACAACCAATTTAGTAGCATCAGCAAGTAGGTGGACTTTCTTCCCTCTGCAGACACCCAGATTTAGATGGGTTCACGGTTGTTTGGGTCTGCTGCTCTGATGATAGTCAAAAGAAGTGGTTTAATTGCACAGAACAAGTGTGTAAATTGGATTACTTATTTTCTATCGCCTGTTTAAAGGTTGGCTCAGCCAGTGTCTCTCCTTGCGGACCTGCTCCTCCACTGCACAATGTGGGAAGGGGATGGGATGGGATGGGATGGGATGGGATGGGATGGAGCTCAGCAGAAAGGGCTCCTATGTGCCCAGACCACCCCAGGGCTTCTGAAGCACCAAATCTCTCCTGTTTTTCGAGGCAGGCAAGCTGGGAAGCCCCATTTCTCTCCCACTAATCTCCACCTGCGAGCACGTTCTAGGAGGCAGCAAAGAACACTAAAACTGGGGAGATTTGCAAAATAAACAGTGATCAAATGCAAAGACCTTGTTTCCTGCTATGGAGGGTGCCTGCCAAGACTCACAGATCATATCAGGCTAATTTACAAAAGGAAAACCACCCTAATTAGTGTTCAGGAAAGCACTTTAATGGGAAGCGCTTTAGTGTAAAAAGAGAGAGCGCCAAGAGGTCAAGTTGTTCCTAAACACCAGAAAAACAGGAAATGAGGCAGAGTTGCTCTCTGCCCGCCCAGGCCATGGCACTGTTTTCTCGCTTTTTAAATAATATTTCAGGTTATTTATGAGGAATTTATAAAGCCCAGGTCCTCGTGCCCAGGGGCAGGGCAGTGACACTGGGCTCTCAGTGTGCTCTGAGCATCCCAGTGTGGCCAGCTCACCCTGGGGAGGGCTGGGCAGCCCTGCCAGAGGTCTCCCCTGCTTTTGGGGCACGGTGTAGGTTTTATGGCTGGAGTTTCCCCTTGGGAAGGGGCGACCAGAAGCCCTGTCAATGCTACGAATCCCCTCTCGCCAGCGGCTGTGACGGCAGCTGGTAACCATGGCAGCGGGGAGATTTTTCACGTGATATTGGCATTTCTGCAGCACAAAAGAGCCTCTTATCTAGAAGGAGTAACTAGTCTGGCTGGTCTTCATTCCTCCAGTTAGTGCTAGGACAAGAGTGGCATGGCACTGCCCACGGGATGCTCACCGTGGGGTGAATCTGGACCGTCCACGGTGAGACACACGATACATGGGAGGTTCTGGGATGCAAAGGGACGCTGGCACAGGGGCTGATGGTGCGGTGTGGAGGCAGAGCCGGGCACTGCTCCTGGGCTGTTGCAGCTGGAAGGGCAGTGGTGGCTGTCCTGGTGAGCTCAAGCTTGCAAAGAGGGCACCTGTGAAATGTCTGAAGCACGCTGGGCCATGCTGTCCCCTGGATGTCACAGTCCATGGTGGCAGGGATGTCCCCTGGCCCCCAGATGGCATCTCCACAACCTGATCTGTGTCACTTTTCCAGTTGTTTACACATCTCCCCAAATGCCTTCCAATTTATCCAAGAAAAAGGGTTTTAGACTTCAACTGATCAGCTTCCAGCTCTTCTCATGCATCAAGTGACTTCTAAAAGCAGAAAAAAAATGCATGAAATAACATAAGCCTAGGTATCTAGGCTTTCCTTCTTCAGATGACTCAAACCCAACCCACTGGATATTGCTCAGCTCTCCCTAAGACGTTCACCCTAGGGCATGAACCAAAGTTGGAAAATTTCATCCCAAAATAAGAATGCGGAAACAATGAGAAAAGGAAAAATGTCATCCAGCCCCAGCTAAGCCTAAGCTGCTGCTAATAAACACTGGCGAGGGCACACGTTGGCTTGTGTCCTTTTGTGCCACCCCTTCCCTGAGTGTGGTCTGGCCTTTTTTCCAGAGTGTTAACTCCATTGCTGCACTTAAAAGGAGCTGTGTGTTCAGAGCAGAGAAAACCAGGCTCTTATTGGCTCCATTTTAGAGGAAGGTAAAAGGGATTCAGGGGGATTTAATTGCAACCGTGGACTCAAAGCAGATGTACAGAACAGAAAAAATATATATAGGCAGAAAAAGTGGTTTACAGACTGTTCCCAGAATCAGGACCAAGTCCTGCTGGTCAAGGTCTCCAGGTTTCCAGGTTAAGTGCTTAATTTTATTTCAGGCTTTCTAATTAAACACCATTTAACTAGGTTTTCCATTTATCTTGCAATTTCTCTCTAGACCAGAGTCTAATCCCCAAACCTGCTTATGTTTTTACTTTCGTTATAACCTTATCAGTGATTAACCTGCAATTGCACTTAATCTTTTTAAAAGATTGCTCCGACTAGAAATACAGAGAAGCTACCTGCCCTGTTTCTATCCAGAGGAGAACAGATTGCTCCACAGTCAGGTGACTGTGGCGGGTTATATTATTCCTTTTGTAAGTTGATTTTTTTAATGAGACATGTTTGTCTTCTCTAACTTCATACAAAACATTAAATCAGTATCACTTTTCTGAAAGACATAACAGCAGAGGCAATAAGGAACATGAACACCTCTCCAGTATGAAAAGTATATATCTCTCTCTATTAAAAAGGCTGTAATTATATATTAAAACATTATGTATAAAGCCTCCAGTAAAGATGCTACTTGTGATAGTGATGCAAAAAACCACATTCATACAGATCCAACAACAGCAAGCTCTGCTGCTTCCTTCAACAGCTATATATTCCAATTCTTTCAATCAAAAGCAGCAACAGCTAAAATATCGTTGCAAGAAAACCTGGTTTCTATGGATATGCACCTCTGAGAAATCCATTAATCAGAAATATGTCAGGAGGAAGACTGCAACGCAGAATTTCCAGGGTGCTGGACTGGCAATAAGCAACTGCCCAGCAAGATCCCCCAAATACTGCATTATATTATTAGAGGATTCCATATTGGATTGAGCCAATGCTTAAGGACATCAAAGCAGAATGAGCAAAAGCTAATAAGAAATGCAGTAAAGGTACACAGAGCGTTACCAAATCCATCAGGAACATTACAAGGGCAGTGGAAGAAACAGAACTGTGGGAAGTGCGTGCTGCAAGATATTTAATAGGAACAAATAGCAAAGGGAGCCCATTCCAAATACAGCAAAACTGATAAATTAATGGAATTACAGAATTCTGCAGAAAGCCAATATATGGCAACTCTCAAAACAAGAGGCATTGAACAAGTTGCCCATCTCTTAGCTGACCTCTCGTTTCTAAATAGTCCTGCACAGCAAATAGATCTGAGCTCAACTCTCCTACCCAGCCTGTAAGCCCAACCCTACTTTGACCTTAATTATTACCTGGAGAATAATCTCTCCAAAGAACTAAAGCCATAAACAGATCGCAGAGGAGGATAATTTAAAATTTCCATGCGGTTCCAGAATTACCAGTTATGTATCCATCACCATCTAATGCTGCATCTTGAAAACTTAAGATCTTCATGCAAGTATTAACTATTTAATAAAGCGTTTACCCCTCCTTCTGGTGATTAAAAATATACCACAATTCTACTGGTAGTATTATGTGACCTCTGAGCCTCTAAAAAAGTTTATTGGAAAATTGGTGGGGACTTTCCTGGCTTTATCAGTGCATCAGTGAGCAAAAAGATGGAAAGCAACTGGAATTTTGAAATAATTCCACAGTAAATGAAGGGTAATCTGCATGGTATTTATTGTAGATATAGTGAGTTACGAAAGCCATTACAGCCCACTGTTTATTTAAACATTTTTTCTAAACCATGTCAAATCGTAGAAGCAAATCTGAACCCCAGTTTGACTTTTACAAGTTTCCTGGTTTGATTATATAAATATTTATATAGTGGGGGAAAAAAAAACAAAACAAAACAGACTTCGTACTCCCCACCAAAACCTTCTGCGCAGCAGGAAACCACTTGCAAGGGATGAGAAGTATTTAGGGAGGTATGGGTGAGTCCAGGTTTTCCCCTGCACCATTTAGGGCAGTGGTGGCTTCAGACCCTCCTGTGGCTCATTTAAATTTGTTTAAAAGAGAGCAAGGCATGGTTAATTAACACTAACATATATCCTGGCTTTTTCTGCCACAGAAAGCCATCGAGTTTGCAAGAGAGTGAAAAAATGCAACAAAATCAGAAGCCCCCGTCAGTGGTGAAGATGAGCCCCAGGGTGCTGATGGAAAGAGGGATGACCCACGTAGAGGGGCTGACACCTGCCGTGAAGAGCCCAGCTCCGCTCACAGGATCTGCTGAACACCTCAGAAGTTCCTTGGCTGTGGCTGCTCCCTTTGGCAAAACCTGCCCCAGCTTTTCCTCCTGAGGATGGAAACCGGCTCTTCTGGATGGAGCAAGTGGTGCTGGTGTGACCCGGCCAGCAAAATCCATGGAGAGGGTCTGCGTCATCTCACCCAGCACCATCTCACCCGCTGCTGCTTGCCACCTCTCAGCTCACCAGCAGCTCGCTCCCATGGACACTGGGTTCGAGGAGGAGGCAAGGAGCTGGTGATGCTGGAGGAAGACTCAACACCTGGAGCCATCAGCTGGGCATGCTGGCTGTTGAGAAGGTGTTTGGCTTCCCATCCCTGCACAACTGGGAGTGGGCTTTCACTTTCACAAGAGCCCCGTCTCACAGTGATGAGCGAAACCAGAGTGGCTTCTCCATAAGAAACATGGCAAAGAGCCAAGTGACTGAAAGCAGCTGGAAATGGCTGCTGGAAATGTAGCAGATCACTGAGGTCCAGCAATGAGCGCAGGTGACCATCTGCACACTCATGCACGCTTGCTTATGCACTACAGGCTCTGGCCTGACTGCCATGGTGGCTGGGAGAGGAGAGCCCTTACTGCATTTCTCTTTCCGATTCCAGCTCTAAACCAGCACAGCTTCTCCCTTCCTGCAGTTGGTTTATCCCTCCAGCAGCGGCAGGTTGGTGCATCCATGGAAGCCCAGGGCTGGAAGGGGTCTCCAGGAACATCTCCTCACCCAGGATTGTGCTTCTCCATCCTTGACAGATGCTCATCAAATCTCTCTGTAAGAGCCACCAGTGATGGAGAGCCCACTACCACTCTGGAGTGGATGGCTGAGAGGAGCTCCTCTTCCCAGCAGCAAACCCAGGGTGGTCTTGGCACCATGCAGGGACCCTCAAAGTGTCTCGCAGTCCGTGCACACTGAGATGGACCTCGACCTTCTCGGGACAGCGCGATGCAATCTGTGCTCGGCTTGTGAGCATAGTCCACATCCTTTTTGGATGAATCACTCTCCAGTTACTGCTAACAACCTTGAGCCCAAGAGGGACTTTTGAGAAACCTTTTTTTTCCTCTTTCCCCTGGTTGTTTCTGGCCAAGCAGTGACTCAGCTGTCAGAGTTGAATAACTCTTCACGCTTTATCTGAGCACTCATTAAACATCCAGAGCCATATTTCTTCAGGGCTCCCTCTCTGTAAGGCTGGATTTCAAAGCAAGAGGGTTGGCCTGATGTTTAGTGGGAATATTCATAAAGACACTCAATAAAAAGAGATCTCCAGAGCATGGAAACCTTGTATAATTCTGGTTCATATAGCAGTGGGTTTTATCAACAGTGGGTGAAGGTCTAGGCAGAAAAGAAAGGCTGGTCCTAACAGCAGCATGTAGCGAAGCCTACAGCCACTGCATGGAAATTGTTAACGACAAAAAGCTTCTACCCTAGGTGTTTGCCTGACTCCTAGTCCTGCCCCAGGACCTGCTTGTTTTTCATTTCTCTTCTTTTTCGTCTTCTTTCTCTGAAATCTCAGCAGCAAGGATTTCTTCATCCTCTTGCACCGTGGGAATCACACGAATGGTGACTAAACTGTCAGAAGATTTTGAGAATATTTCTTCTCCCAGATGGGTGCTTGCTTTGTGGGAGGTGACAGGTGATCTCCGGTGCACCGGTGATTTCGGTGGGATCGGACTGAAAGCGGAATCCTGCAATCCAAAAAAACAAAAAGGCAAAATCAAGCTGAGGAGACCTTTGTCCACTACCCCCAACCAGTGTCTGCAGTATGCAAAGCCAGTTGGGTGTTTTGTGAAGTTTCACCACACTGGACCTCATCAGGACCTGCCAAAGATGACCCCTGTGAGGAGGCAGCTGGATTATACCTTGCACATCTTGAGAGAAGTGCGTAGCGATGAGTGCAATGGAGCTTTCTCACCCCTCCTGCACTAGCTTCTGATTTGCTCCTGAAGCATCTGTAGGGGTGGTGTGGGCAAAGGCTTGGCAGAGGTGATGCTGTGAGGGAGCAGCCCCAGACTGCCCTGACCTATAGCCTCCTTTGGAGAGGAGACTCAGGAAGCTCACCTACAGTCATGCCATGGACAAAGATGCCCTTCTAACGGGGTCCTGCTAACCCCATGAGCGGGGTTAGCACCTCATTCATGCACCCTCCAGTGATGGGTCTTGTTGCCGCTACCAGCTGGAACACAGTATACCACTCTTCCCTACTGCTTTTAACTGGTTATTAGCGTTAAGCCCCGCATGGTGGGAAGGCTCATTGTGCTTCTGTGAAGGACTGCAGAGATGCAGTTATGCTCAGCGTCTCCCTGGATATTTACTCAGCCTCAAGGCCACCACACACTCCCTATCAGCTGCTCTTTCACCTCCCGTTACATGTCCAGACATGATAGTCTGCATAACTCCATGCTGGGAAGAGTAACAACAAGGTCTGCACCCTTTTTTACCTGCTCAGCAGAGATACTTGGAAGGAAAAAAAAAAAAAAAAAAGAGCAGAGTAATTTTCTTTTTCAGTTGCTCATGATAAAAAATCAAGGGCTACTTCATTGCAGCTCACACAGAGCTGGCAGGATGGCGTGCCTGCTGGGGGGGGTCTCTGCCACAACCATGACATGAAAGCTTTGGAAATATTGACTGGGCTGTGGCTGCTGGATCCCAGCAGCTCCCCCCGCCCCCGCTGTCCCCGTCCCACCAGCACATCAATTAATTACAAGTGGCTCTGTCTCTGTGGCACGAAGACATGTTCATCTGTGGCTATAGCCCAGCTAGAAACTAGACTTGGGTTTAGCATAGCTGGGCAAAAAAATCAATGTATTCCCCTTTTGTGTTGCACAACAAATCCCTGTGGGACAATGATGTTCTCTCAAGGCTACGTGTAAGAAGCTGGACAACCCCTCCCCATCTGCCCACACTAGGTCATACCCCGATGACCCAAGCTCACTCCTTTGAGCTACCTAAATGGCAGTCTTTGGAACTGGTTGGGGAGACCTGCAACTCTGCATCTAATGTAGCAAAGCCAAACTGCCATCCTCCCCGCACTGACCTGCATCGCCTGCATCGCCTTCAGCTCCTTCAGCCTCCACCGGAGTTGGGCCAGTGGCCCCTTGCCCCCCATCCTCCCCGTGGCAGCCAGGGCAGCCTGGAAGAGCTTTGGGGTGTCAGCTTTCGGAGGGATGATCAGGGAATCTCCAGGGGCTCCTTTTTCATCTTTGGGTTTATTGTTGTTTTTCAGCATTTTCCTACAGGAAGGAAAAGGAGAGAGTCCGGGGACATGTTATGTTAGATGGATTTTATAATGCAGAAAAATCAGACTTTAAAGGACAGGGATTTTTTACACCTTAGGAAGGACAGAATAACAAATCTAAGTAATGATAAAAAACTAAAGCGAGTATTTTAGTAGAAATCAGCAGAAATTTAGCAGAAAGCAGCAGCCCAACACGCACTTGGCCTTTTTACGCAGCAGCTTCTGAGACTCTGGATAATGCACCAAAATCTCATTCAGGTCCTTCTTATCCAGAATGAAGAGGTTGGCGAAGCCGTGAGCCACGACGTTTGCTGTTCGGCGATTGCCCCCTCCTGCTGCCAGCAAGCTGAGGGACACACAACAAGACGTTAACGCTGTTATTAATGGGATCAGCACAACACTTGTCATTTAGAATCTCCCTTTTCCCATTGTGTCCCCTCATGTCTCTCTTTCAGAGGCCTTACAGTTTAATTTTCACTCCCAATCAAATTATCCAAGCCCAATTTTTAAAGAATGCTGGGAAATGCTGACATGGCATGCTATATTATCATAGAATCATGGAAACATAGAATGGTTTGGGTTGGAAGGGACCTCAAAGATCATCTAGTTCCAACCCCCCTGCCCTGGGCAGGGACACCTCCCACCAGACCAGGTTGCTCCAAGCCCCATCCAGCCTGGCCTTTAACACTTCCAGGGGCAGCCACAGCTTCTCTGGGCAACCTGTTCCAGTGTCTCACCACCCTCATAGTAAAAAATTTCTTCCCGAGATCTAATCTGAATCTTTTTTCTTCCAACTTAAAACCGTTTCCCCTTGTCCTATCATTACACCTGCTGGCAAAGAGTCCCTCCCCAGCTCTTCTATAGGCACCCTTCAGGTATTGAAAGGCCGCTATAAGGTCTCCCTGGAGCCTTCTCTTCTCCAGGCTGAACAATCCCAGCTCCCTCAGCCTGTCTTCATAGGAGAGGTGCTCCATCCCTCTGATCATCTTCGTGGCAAATTAAAAAAATTAAAAATTATTTGCCTGTTTGAAGGTTTAAAGGTTGCATTTTACAGACACTAGTCTAGTGTCTGACGGGCTGTAGGGGTGCAAACTCTCTCACTGTGTTATGAATTGGTCCAGGACTTTACCTGCCTGTGAAATGGGCAGATTAATGGCTGGGGGACTGTTTTATTTCTTATTCATTGTCCCATCGCTCACACACCTCTGCTCACTGTCACTAACTCCCCAGGCAGAAAACAGCACGATGACCAAAATAGTGGGAAAGCTCCAAGAAAAACGCTGTAATTTGGGTAGCAGACACCGCTAAGTGTTCGTGGCTTTTCAATCACAAAGATTAATTAGGGTGTTGCTGATCTCCCCACTTCCCACCCAGAGTCCCTCAGCTCTATTTTCCTGGCTCCTCACCTTATTTCTCCAAACACAGATCCAGCTTTCAGAGTCACTAGCACAGTTTTGCCGTCGGGTCCTCCCAGCACCTGCACTTGTCCCGCTTGGATGATGTACATCTCACGGCCGATTTCTCCCTGCAGTGAAGGTGGGTGCTGTGAGGGGTGCCCAGAAACAGGGAGACCTTCTGGATGCCCTAACCTGCATCTTGTTGGAAGCCCTCATGACCATACTGCCCTCTCCAAGCTCTCTAAACACTTTGTCCTGACAGTTCTTACTCCCCCGCATTCTCATCTGAGCATCCCAAAGTCTCCTCCAGCAGACACCTCTCCTGCTGTTCGTGGCTGGAGCAGAAGAGGTCAGTCTCTGCACAAGACCCACAGCAAACCAGGATGGTTTTGCTCTGAATTCCCTCCCTGTGAAGTGCCTGGGTGCCAGGGATGGGCCAGGCTTGGCTTTCCCCGTCCTGCTTTGCTTCTAGTGCCCTGCAGAGCCCCGCAATGACACTGGGGATGGGAAGGCACCCGAGCACCTCATTACCTTCTTACACACGTAGTCATTAGGCAGGTAGACTACAGATCTGAGCCGCTTCAACATGTCGAAGATCATCTGCCTGTCGCAGCCCTGAGCCAAAACAGAGCCAACAGGGCCGTTAGTCTGTGCCAGGATAGCAGGCTCCACCAGCCAGGACCCACCTGGCAAAGGGTACCTGGAAGAGGGCCACTTTGCTCACGATGTTGTAGTTCACGTCGATGGCAATGTCCAGCCTCATCTTGTCCGGCAGCTGCACCAGCAACTCTGACTCATCTGTGAGACAAAGCAGAAAACTGGCTGCTTCCAGCACTTGATCCAAGACTGTGTCCTTGGTTGTGCCAGTGGGACGGCAGCCTGCATTCTGGTGGCAGAGGGCAGGAGCCAGCTCACCCAGAAGGGTCTCCTCCAGCCTCTCCCCACCCAGCAACCCTCAGGTCTAAAGCCCATGAGTGATGGAGAGCTGCCCTTTGCCCTGATGGCTCTCAGAGATGGACCAAGCGAGCCCAAGCCAGCACTTTTCTTGGCCAGGAGAGCAGGCACAGAGGTCCTGCCTGATGATTGACTGGTAGGGTGAGCTGGTGGACACTCTGGCCAGCTATTGCCAGACACTGCCCTCTCCCCAGGGACCAGGGGGTGGGATGCTGAGCTCAGGCTGCTGTGAGCGATGCTGGGCCACCACGGTGCTGCAACCTAGTGGCAGCCTATAAACTCTATAGGTGGACAAACAAGCCTGTATAGTGATGAGTAAAATAAGCCACACA
>NW_015090776.1:3898878-3928217 GCF_001431845.1 Calidris pugnax | reverse complement strand
CGGAAAATGCAGTCCCATTTGACAGTAACCTATCTGCTCTGCAAAACAGCCACAGTAAAACATGAGGTGCAAGTGTTGACCTTTGGAGCCGTTGGATCTCACCTAGCATGCCTTGCGAATGCCACGTGTACTCATACCACGTTTTCACCCGGTTCTGAACAGTTTTGGGAATTTTGTAGAAGTTCATGTATTTAATGGTACTGTCCATGCAGCTCCGATAGTAAGTTTGCCCTGCTGTAGCCGCGCCAACCACATCTCTCATCTGAATGGGAGGAAGGGGTGGAAGAGATGTTTTAATCGCTGTCACTTATCCATCGTGGAGGTTAAGCAGTCTAGAGTATGTATGCTGAGTCCTAACAGCATCTACCAAATGCTTTTTGTCTTCTGCTGATGCTGAGAAGGTCCTTGCATGGGGAAAACAAACCTGGACATACAAACCTGTGGACAAAACCCCACAAAACCTTCCCTACCTGAGGCTGGGAATCCCACGCCACTCCCCCTCACCTGCCCTATCATGACGGAGAAAGCAAAGACGCCCGTGAAGTAGTTCAACAGCTGGAAGATGATCTCAAACAGTGTCTTGGGGTCCGGCAGGCCCCCAATGGTGATGAGGGTTTTGACTGCCCAGTAGTAGCAGCGGATGTAGCTGGGAGGAAAAGAGAAAGCAGATTTGAAGGCATTTCAGGCATGAAGGACTGTTTCATCCCTAGGTACCGAGCTCACATCCTCTGGCCATGGCAAGCCAGAGCCAGCTGAGAGTAATTATAGGAAAATTAAGGGCATGCAGCCTCCCCACCACATCTGCAGGTGCTTCTGGAGATGTTACAGGAGCAGGACATAGGGACCCTCTAGAAACCTCCACAGAGCTCAGTTGCTCTGGCTACTCTCATTTTTTGCGTCTTTTGGCCCCACTGCTATACACCAGAGTTGTATTTTTGGCCACATTTACACTTTTAGAAATAATCAGGGGGAAAAAAAGGTTTGTCGGCAAATTGGTGGCATAAGACTCAAGAGATGTCAAGTGAATTCTTGATTCACTGCTCTTGGGCACTCCCTTGGATGTTATAGTTACACCTACAGATAGGTATATCATGCAAAATAACTAGATAGTGGCAACATTAACATGGGAAGCCGAGTACTCAAAGGGAAGGCAAGAGCAGCACTAAGGCTGCGTAGGTGACAGTCACTTGTCTCTTTAATACCCTTACCCATCCCATTTTATTTTTTTTTCCAGGAAACTCATTTATTGCACGGTGCTAAATTAGTCAAATATTACTTAGTGTTTTATTTTGCCTGTGTTGTACAACTCATGGTTGTGGGCATTGGCCACTAGGCTGCTTTCAGTTTGCAAGCGGAGTGCTCCCCCTGCGGCATCCATCACAACAAACATTGAACACGTGTGTCTTGGAGTCACCACTGCGAGAAGGAGACCGGGTGGCCACTGCCTCTGTCTCCCAACCTGAGTTGCCCAGCTCCAGGCTCCCAGTTTTTCAGCCTCTTTGACCTGCCACTGCCTTCCACCTCAGCCCAGTTACAGCCACTATGACTTGTGACACTGTTTATTAGTGCACATCCCATCCATTCTGTCCCTGTCGTTCTCCCTGGATCTGCATCTTCTCCTGGCACCCCCCAACCCTTCGCTTCAGGGGTTTTTATGAACCCAGCTGCCTCCTAACACCTCCCTTCTTGCTGCCTCTCATCACAGCAAGCTGTGCTATGCGAGGACCCAAGCCCTGGATTGTACCTGTTTCCTTCCCCATCGTAGACCCAGGTGGTAGAGCCCAGTCCCTCATAGGCTGATGCCCAGTAGTAGAGGCAGGAGTTGACATGCAAGCTGTACAGTAAATAGGCAGTCGTCCGAATCACTCTGCAAAAAAAAAATAAATATGGAGAGAGCAGGAGGGGAGATGATATGATGGGAGATGATATGATGTGTGCTGGGAGAAACACATCAGATTACATCACGTCCAATTGTATTGGCATCACAAGGAACTTGATGATGAGCTGGGTGCAGACAGTGTAGGTCCTGCCAATGCAGGAACCACAGAGCACCCCAACGTGCATCCCCACTGCTCCCTCCCACAGCCCTGCACCTCCAGAAGTGCCAGAAAAATCAGCTTAGCCACTGGTGGCTCCTCTTCATCACCAGGACCCATGTCCCCGCTGGGTTGGGGAGAGGTGATTCTACCCACACAGACTCCAGGATCCCCACATCCTGCCTGCATCAGCCAACACCCCCATCAGCTGGCTTGGGAACAGGGGGAAAATAGAAACCCAGAACGGGCACATGCCAAAGCGAACCTTCTTCCCCTGTCACAAACAGCAACTCTAGGCTCCATCCCTCCCTCCCCCTCACCTGTAGATGTACGCCTTGCTCAGGATGGCCTCCAGGCGGTTGTTGAACTCGAAGAAGGCCATGTACTGGGAGGAGAAGGAAGGCAGCGTGCTCCAGCTTCCTGCAGCCCCCACCAGGAGAGTTATGTCCCCATAAAACCCCACTCCCCTTCTGTTTCCCTCCTACAGCCCCTCCACAACATGAACTGCTACGTAGAGGTTTGGCCCCATCTCTAAGTGCCCTTCTATTCAAATGTGAGTGTGTTTTACGATTTAAATGAAATCTTTGACCAACAGCCCCACAAAGCCTTCAGGACAAGACTTCCTATTCATTTTACAATCCTCTTGCCACCACTGGTGAGTCTGGCAAGCCATAGCTTACCCCAGGCAGCATGGGACTCCTTCGTATCCATTACACGTGGTGTTCTGCCTGGTTTTACAAGCACCGACTCACCTTCAGACAGCGAGGAAAGCGCAGGAGCGGGTTGACACCGACTTTGAAGTAGAAGAAATCCAGGGGCAGGAGGCACACCACATCCATCTGAAAGAAATACGCACAAAGACAGAATCCTCTGTGGGACCTGCAGGCATGGTGGGGTGGAGCTGCAAAGCACTGTTCAGATTAAAGATTCCAATTAACAAATAAAATTATGTCAAACCTTAAAGCGCTGTGATCGCAGGTAGTTCTCTTTCATGGCCTTTTTATCAGTCTGGTTGGGAACAGGGAGGGAGAGAGATGAAGACTGATCATTGCTTGCAGAAGGGAAAATCATGGCCAACATGGTCATGCCTGGCTTTCCTCTTCTGCACCACAACAGGGAAAACGCTCCCTTTGTGCCTGGGAAGGGGAGCAGAGCAAAAGGGGCAGAAGACTACCTGGCCAAGTGTCATCTTTCTATCCCATTCCGGGACATTCTGTGCTCATTTTGCGTCATGCTGCCAGCACCACAAAAGTCAGAGTTTACAGAAGAAACCTACTTGTCTGAGCATTTGCATGAGCCATAGGAAGGCTGTACCCTCGAGGTTTTATTTTTCACAACTTACTTAATTGGATATGGAAACGAAATCAAGGGCTTTCACTTATCTCAGGCACGTGATCTATGCATTCAGATTACAATGGCTTTTGTCATATCGTGAATGCATTCTGTGCTCCTGAAAATTAAACCCAGTTTATTATGCCACCTGCTCTCAATTTGCAGTGTATGGCTGTGCTGGGGATGGTCCCCACTGCACTGCTGGCAGCACTGCCCCATGGACCCTCCTACCCAGAAATGGGGCCACCATGGACCACATGTTTTCTAGATGGGCTGGTATTGACTTTAGGGGAAAAATACATATGTTTGGTGGACAAAAAGACTTATCCACTACATGGCAGGAGAGATGATTGCAGTCCTCCAAAAGTGGGCACATCCCTGATGGCCACAGCGGTGGTGGGAGAGCTTGGAGAGCTCAAATTCAGAAATTGGTGACCATGTCACTCGGGGTGATGGGCATGGGAGGTCCCTGCAGCTGATCCCCAGTGGTGGGATGTGCGTGCTGCCACTCACAATTATGTCTCCCCCCTGGACAAACTGCAACCGGGTCTGAAAGACAAGGATATCCAGCAGATAGATGAGGTCGCAGAGGTAGTCCACGGCCAGCCAGCAGTGGATATTTGATGGTGTCTGGTACGGGAAAGCCCAGCGGACGGGGATCAACCAGCAGTTCCAGTTCCAGGCCATCACAACGAAGAACAGCCACAGAACATACATCAGGTCTGCACACAGAGAACCACATCACTATTAGCTGGGCACATGCCCCTTGTCCTCATGAATCCACTACGCAAAGGGGCTTTCATCCCCTGCCCTGCATGCAAGGAAGAAACCTGCAGGAGGTCTCTGATCAACAGCATTTAATTGCAAGTGAGCTGGGCTCTAGATGCAAAGTGAATACCACTGGTTGCAGAGCACATTGCTTTTAATCAGAAACCCTCTTCTAACTTTGCTGGTTCAACTAGGTTTGCTTTTGCTTGGCTCCCACAATGCCAAATTTCTTGCTTGGCTATCTTCCCTTTAGGCTGTGCTGAGCCAGGGGCTGGCTGCCTGAGCCCCTGGGCCTTGAAAAGGCTGGGAAACAGCAGACTAAGGAAGGAGTTGTGTTCCTACGGGGTGTCCCCAGGACAGGGGATATTTAATTTGTGATTTTGATTTTTATTTGGCGTGTTCACACCACAGGGGCAGCATTTGCCCACTAAAAAGCCTGAAAAGCAGAAGGTGGCTGCCCCTTCCCTGACTTCTCGTGCTCCTAATACCTACAGCCATAGCAAAGCATTTTGGAAATCCTGTGCCTTGCAGGGGAATTTAAAACTCTGCGGTTTAGTAGACAGCTGTAAGATAAATTGCTCCTTGCTTGATTGTCCTCCCTTTTCTACGAGGTCTCATCTTTTACACCTCCTCCCTTCCTCACCCCCTCTTCCCCCTCCCAGCTTGCCCCAAACCTGGGTGCATGGCTGTGCTCCATCACTCACTGGTGAGTGGGTCGATGCTGCTGGGGAACTGGTAGTTTTTCAGACGGTCCATCCAGGGCTGGTACTTGAACACACAGCACAGCATCTCACAGTAGTGCTCGTCCCCTGCTGGCTTGTCCCCCTCCTGCTCCCCTCCTGGGGGAGGCACAGGTGCTGCCGCAGGTGCTGGCTTAGCAGGGGCTGGGAGAGACCACACAGTTATTTTAAAAGGACTGAAAATCTTAAGGTCTTTAAATTATTAATAAAGCAGCTATCTCCCTGAAAAAATGGCGTGTGTGTTGACCCGTCAGTTAAACACTCCCAGCCCCGCTCAAACTCACATGCTGTAGGGCTCTCGTCGTCCGAGGTGACATCAGGGTCGGTCAGCTTCTCCTTCACCTTCTCGGTCCTCTCTTTGAAGAGCTTCACCAGCTCCTGGAGCCGGTTGTTGATGATGGCACTGCTCAGGCTCGTGGCTGAGCCGATGCGCTCGGGCAGGCTGCAAGGAGACCATCAGGCTTTTCATGCAGGTAGGCAAGCCCAAGTGCAGTTTCATGATCCTTTTTTTAACTTACTGGATCCTGAATTAGGATTTACCCATATTTATTTGGCTATTGTGTCATCAGAACAACACAAATTAAGGTGGTTTCAGTAAAACACCATGAAGCAGCACCAGCCTCATCCTTGCCCTGAGGCGTGAGGTGCCCTCAGAGGGACTTGGGAAACACCAAGATCTCAGGCTAGATTTTAGATGCTTGAGAGAAGAAGATTTTAGAAGAACTATGGGGTGAAAATGTGCACCAAGTCCCTGAATTTATGAACTATGGCATCTCTTTTCAGCCTCTTTATTAAAACTAGGTTGGATTCAGCCCAGGATGCTTTACCCAGCGTGACTAAGAGCATCACTAGAAGGGAGGACAGAAAAAAGCAAGACTTTGCTTCCCAGGGAGGGCAGGTCCTTCTGAGGCTGTCTCCTGGGGCTGCAGGGAAGCCAGGACCAGAGCTGCGTGATGCACAGCTTCTGCTGGCTTCCAACATGGAACAAAAAGTTAATTTCTCTGCAATCAGTTAAAAAAAGGTGTCCCCATATTCCTATAACATATGTAGATCAAAGGTGCATCTTCTCTGTGGTTAAATCTAATCTTAAGAAGAATATTTCTACCTGGATATGGGAAAAACAAGAGAGCAGTTTCTGTCCCAGGAAGCATCACGATTGTTATTTTTGGAGAAGGGGTGAGTTACTTGTTACACAGCTCTAGACCTACTGCGGGCATGGCTACCTCTCCCTTTGGTATCTGAGCACTTCTAGGATCTTTGTTGTTTCCACCCAAGTTTCTGAACCCCTGGGAGCTTGGCTGATCTGGAGCCTCTTGGTTGCACCACGTACCTTTCCTTCTGCTGCTCCTCCCAGCCCAGTAGCGCTCGGGTGGGGGACTGGTTCACCAGTCCCTCCTCCAGGCCATCCTCCGGGGCCGGCAGCTTTCTCCTGTGGGGGCAAACACAACAACCAGGCTTGACTTGTCCTCCATCCTCAGTCAGCTCCTCTTTCTCTTCCTCCCCCTCCTCCTCCTCTCCCTCCTCCTCCTCCTCCTCTTCCCAGGTCTCATCTGTTTGCATCTCCCCTTCTCTACCACGGTCAGTTTCCCCCTAATTTTTGGTGTTGTCTGAAGTCAATGGGAGCAAACTACCCTGCTGTTTTGCTGCTAAAGCCCTGTTTCTTCCTGGGCACCACCGAGCCATGGGCTTCATGCCCGTGCAGCCACCCAGCCCATCTTGCAACTCTTTTGGGCACCTGGCAAGATGCACAGAGGGTGAGCCCAGGTCCGTGCTTGTCCCCGGTGCCACACCATCACACCACCACACTTCGAGAGACGGGCAAGAAAAATGCAATACCAGTAAGGTGGCACAAGAAAGTGAGGCCTGGGAAAACGGGAAGGTTCTGGGGACACCATCTGGCTCTGACCCACAGGAGCTGGGGACCACGCCAGGGCAGAGCCGTACCTGGGGGATGCCAGCACCGTGCCAGGCACTGCCAGCATTTTGGGACTGCTGGCGGTGGGCACTGGTAAGTGGGTACCGTTGCTCTCCACAGCATTGCCTCCGCTGTCCACATCCCTGATGTCCACAGTGGGGTAATTGCCTGGGCCGTGGAGAAGACAATAATTGCAGTGAGAGGGGTGCAGCCAGGATGAATCCCCCACGCCCATCGTCTCCGCGGAGCTGCCCCCAAAACCTTGCAGGGTGCTGCAAGAAGTGCCCTTTTCCCTCCATCCCCTTCTCACCCAACACTCCTTTCTCCTCACAGTTTGGATCATCTCTTTTTCTTTTTTGCCCAGTTTTTAACACTATAAGAAGTGCCACCTGCTTCCCTTCTGCTTCCCCAGCTTGCAGTGATTGCACCTACTCCATGCCAGTGTCAGAAAACGATGGAAATCAGGATTACCAGTTGCAGGTGTTACGCTGGAATCCAGGATTTCCAGCTGCAAACCTGCCTCACAGGGTCTAGAAAATCTCCTGGGTCTTCTGAACATAAACATACGGATCGTGCAAGCTCCAAATTACATGAGCATTTGCTTTTCATGCAGAACAAGGCACTATTTAAGTATGGATTAACAGCCTCTCTCTTTTGCAGAGACTAAATTTTAGGAGCTGGGAAGTTGGATGTTTGTAGTAGGTAAGGAGAGATGCCCATTACCCACAGGAGAAATGGTGCTGGGGGTCAGCTGGACCCCGCAGCCGGCAGAGCTGTGAAGTGCCATCCTGTTTCTTGGCTATACAACAAACCACAATGACTTCCTGCAGGATTTCTTCTAAGGGAGGTTTTTCACACATCTGAAGGACCCTGTGCATCCCCTCCCATCCCATGTTGATGTGGAACCCGTGAGTCAGAGTCTGGCTCAATCAAGTCACTGAGAAAAGGCCTGTTTGAGTTGCAAAGTTAAAATCCCACGGGGTGTAAGGGAAAGCAGCAAAATTTGCCTCACCGGTAAAAAGCACAGCAAAGCAAAGCTACAGAAACATAATTTGTCCTTCTGGGTTAAAAGGCAGAAACCCGTGAACAGCAAATCTCCATCTTACCATCCTCTTAGTATGAATGGGTTACATGAATGCTAAGGAGAAAATTGCATGCGTGCTGGATATTTAACCCTCTGCCTGCAGGTCCTTTGGGAAAGATTTTGGCCAAGCAAGTCAAAACATATAGCTCGTCATTTACAGCTATTGGCAAACACTCTCTAGGCATTAGCTAGAAAGGCACATAGTGATGAGGTGAGAGCAGAAAAAGACAGGAATTTTTTTTTCCCAGCCTCTGTGCTGCAACATGAAACAGGCTTTTATTTATTTTTTCCCAAAAAAAGCAACAAAAAGCAACTACTCCAGGAATAACTCCTTGTCCCTCTCAAGCTACACAAGCCCGTGGTCAAAGCCAACATCTCTAATACCTAAGGGGGATTGCTCCTCATTGCAAAAATTGGGGTTGACAACTCCAGCCTTTGGCTTGCTGGCAACAAGGACAGGGATTCGGGAGGCAGCGGTGGCTCGGTAGCTGGGGACATTGGGGAGCTGCTCTAGTGCCCCACAGCCCGGAGGGGAGGCGTCCCCACCATCGGGCAGCTTGTCATGCACCAGCCGATCTAGCTCGACGTCTCGGGTATGCTTGGACATGCTGCTAGGCGCCTAGATGCTTCAAGCAAAGGACAAGGATCTGAAACTGCAATAAAAGAGAGTGGTTTGAGACAGGACGACTGTGTCAGCACAGAGAAATGCAGGGCTGCTGGGGGTTTTGCTGCTGCCCGCCGCTCACAGATGGTGGTAGCAGCAGTGGTGAGCATCCTATCACACACTTTTCTAGCATCGCTGTGAGATCAGGATGCTCTGCAGGGCTGCGTGAGCAGAGGAACCTGCAGTCTGTACCAGGGGTCAGGTCAAGCCATCTCTTGTGCAACTTCCCCAACATCGATGGAGTTATCATTGAACCACAGAATAGTTTGGGTGGGAAGGGACTTTTAAAGCCCACCTGGTCCAACCCCCTGCCATGAGCAGGGACATCTTCAACCAGACCAGGTTGCTCAGAGCCCTGCCCAAGCTGGGCTGGAATGTTTACAGGGATGGGGCATCCACCACCTCTCTGGGCAACCTGGGGCAGTGTCTCACCACCCTGGCATAAAAAAAAAATTTCCTTATAACTAGGCTAAGTCTTCCTTCTTTTAGTTTAAAGCCATTACCCCTTGTCCTATCTCAACAGGCCCTTATGCCAGGAACTGCCTTTGCTCAATCAGTCTGCAATAGGAGCTCACCACCTGAGTTTTATTACTAACCAGTTTTCTCCTCAATGGTTACATTAAAATGCACTTTATGCCAGTGGTTATTTCCCAATTTGAGAAAAGTGTAGAGAAAATCCTTTTTGTCCCCCCTACATTCTTCAGCAGAGGGAGGAACTCTTATTTCACATCAGAGATTGCTTAATCAACAAGGCTCAGTACTGCGTAAGCACCAGCCTCCCAAAGCTGGCTCCAGCTGATGACAATATTGCCATCGGGCTGTGCCCACGGGATGCTTTAAGGCAGCGAAAAGCCCTGACTGCCCACGCTGCAGAAAATGCCACTGCCCACCCCCAGAGAGCAAGCAGCAGGGAGGGAGAAGCTGGGCATGGCATTGCCTGCTTTGGTTCATCTTCATGCAGTGTTACCCTGCCGTATGTTATACCTTCGGCATCGGTTTCAGCAGCTTCAGCTGTCGCCTCTTCCACCTTCAAAATCAAAAAAGCCATTTTAAGGAGAAGAAGACCCACTCTGTCAGTAAAAGAGCAGACTTTTCAGTTTGATTGGGTGCCCTGTATCCCCCAACCATTCCCCAGCCTCTCAGCTCGTTGTTCAGTCCCAGCGTTGAGCACCTTTCCTGTGTTGCAGAGTTACTGCTGCTGTCTCATGTTCAGAGATGGAGACATCTCAGTGGGCAACATTCCCCAAGCTCTTATCAGTCCTTGTTCCTTGCCAGGGCACTGCATCCCCCTGGGCAAGCTCTGAGCCCCCAGCATGCGCTGGGCAGCAAGAGCTCATTGCAGACGTGAACCGAAGCAGGGAGTGGTGACATACCTGTACAAAAGCACCTTCAAGATCACTTATCTCAGCTTCCTCCAGCTGCTCAAACCTAAGGGCCTCCTCTGCAAAGTAGACTTCATCCACACCCTCATCAGTGGTGAGACAAGGCGAATGGAGCAGGAGCCTGCGTGGTACAGATCAAGCAGAGACAAGTGCCTGAGCTCACTTTTGCCCTTTCTGAGGTTGAACACGTTGCGGATGTCAACGGGGGACGTATCACATCAATGGGGATGGCGTCACATCAACGGGGGACATATTACATCAACGGGATGGGCACCATGTCGATGGGGGATGCAGCAAGTCAAGAGGGAGGACATCATGTCAATGGAGGGGGCATTACGTCAACCGGGATGGCATCACATCAATGGGACTGCATCACATCAACAGAGGATGCATCATGTCAATGTGGGGGCATCACGTCAACAGGAATGATGCACAGCTCTCCCAGTTTCAGGGAGCACTGCTCCTCCAACTGCATCACAAATGCCCTTGGCAGGTGGGCAATACTACCGAAATTCAGTAGTGGTGCTGCTTGGCTTAGAAGGGAGTTGGAAAAAATCCTACATGGGAGACAAGGTGAGAGGTGCTTAAATAATGCAGGGTACTGCGTATGCATAAGCAAAAGTTACATATGCAGAAAGTGCAGGCAGCACATTTCTCCTGCTGTGCATAAGAATTTCTCATCGATAAAAAATTTGCCAAATAAAAAGCCGAGACCCTTATTTCCAGGCAGGGCTGTCCCACAAGCACCACCCGAATTCCACTTTGCCTGTGCAGGACACCACCAGGACACATAATTGTCATTTTCCTTTAGCAGTCGCACAGATCCCAGTTCCACCATTCTGAAAAATGAGGCTCGCAAAATAGATTTTACTGGTTTTATATAACTTTAAACTGAAAAACAACAGTCTCATCATGTCATTCTTTGCACTTATCTTCTAGTTTTCTCTTTCCTGGTGAGAGGCACAAAGTGAGGACTTGGAATAATGAAAAAATGTTATGGCAGCAAAATGCATGAAAATTGAAAAAAACATCTCTCTGCATTCTCGGCAGGTCCTAAGTCAGAAGATGTATGTAACAAGCAGGGGATACTTTTTCTCTTTTACGCCATGCCCTGAAAAACTGTTATTTTCCAAAGTATTTTTAAAATTCTTTTTAATAATTTTCCACTCTTTTTTTTTTTTTAAATTAGGCTCCCTTCAAATACAATCACAAGTCTTTTCATCCTAACCTAAACAGAAAACTTGTTGCTGCCTCTCTTTTCCCATAAACAGAGAAATGTATCGAAGGATGAAACAGCATCTCGTTCACCCTACAACTGAAGTTCAAGTTTCTATAGTGAAGCCCCAGGAACAGATTTTGATAAAATAAAAAGATACGGTTTTAATACTGAATAATCACACATTTTCAGCTTCTTCCTGAAAATCTAGCTACTTCAGAGGAATTAACAGAGGATAATATTTTAGCACTAGGTAATAAATCCCGAAACGTTTATCTCACGTGAAATCAGAGCAAACCACTAAAGCAGAAAGGTTTTTCTAAATACAATCTAGACCAAAGTCACCATCCACAACAGTTGACAATAACTCAACTATTTTCTATAACAAGAAAAAAATAGGTAAAATTCTACCTACTTGTATTAAGTAGCATTTGCAGGTACAGCACATAATCCTGTCTTTAAATTCAGCACTGTAACACTCATAATAATCCCAACCGCCCTGAGTTATTCGAGAAGGTTTTAAATAACATGGACCATCCCCAGGGGCTGGCTGCTCCCAGGCACAAGCCACGGCTCCTGCTCAACCGAGCCGCCAGCCCCCGCGGGAGGGGACGGCCAGGGGCTGCGGCTGCCACGGGTGGCTGCGATGGAGATGGAGCCTGTGTCTCCAGGAGACACTCGCCTGTCACCACGTGCTGCGTCAGCAGTGAGCCCTGGGCTGAGCTGGTTTGCAAAAGCATCCTTCCTCAAGCCCATCCTTCCCCAAGCCCATCCCTGCCCAAGCGCATCCCTCCCCAGGCGCACCCCGGCTGCCCAGAGGAGCTCACTCCTCTGCTGGTGTTTCAGCCTCTCCAGCTTGTGAATGCAGCTGAAACAACTGTGTTTGCACTCCTTTCCAACAAAGCCATAAAGACAACGGCAGCTACTCACCCTGCACTCTCCTCCTCCTCCTTCTTCTCCTCCTCTTCCTCTTCCTCCCCCTCCTCCTCCTTTTCCTTCTCCTCCTCCTCCTCCTCCTCAGCAGCACTCAGGGAGCACAACCACAGCCTTGGGAGAAGAAACTCGTTAGGTGAAATCCAGAAAGTATGGCTGACCTCACAAGAGGAGCACTGACCATCTCCACAGACCCTGTGGCTGGAGGTGTTTTCCCTCTACCCCCTCAGCCAACATCTGGTTTCACAGCCCATTAGTGTCTGTGGCCCCAAGCGGGTGGGAGGAAGAACGGGAAGAAGTTTGGGAATGCAAAACCAGAGTCCTGCAGCCTTCAAACTCTCCTTGCAGTACAGGGAGAGGGTATGCTTAGAGGTCATTTGTTGCTGGTTTTGACCAAAACCTCCTTGTAAATGAAATCCAACCTCCAGGACAGGATGTGCTTGCTGCCCACAGCTTCTCGGGCTCGTATACTAAAGGGAAAAAAAAATCTGAAAAATATTTTTATAACATCTCCAGTGTCTTCTGGCTGAGCAGAAGAGAGCTGTGCTGAGCAAACGCGGCTCCAGGCATTGCTTGTGGCTTAGTGCACTTGAGTGGTGTGCATTCCACCTATGTTGGAGTTGGGGACCACCGTGCTCGCCCTCCCCTGCACATGTGCTGGGCACAGGGAGCATTTTGCAGGACTCCCAAACCCTTTGGGAGTGTGCATGGACACCTCTCATCCCCCTGCTGCAACACAGCCCACTCCCAGCTCTGAACACATTGCCCAGCCCTTGGAGGGTGTCAGCAGGGGTTCTTCTTTCTATTAGAAGCAGCAGGATGAATTATATAAAGACTCCTGCTTCCCAGTGTCATAACAGCTGGATGTGCAGTTGATGGTACTGAGGTTCAAACTCTTTTTTAGGGCCAAAAATCTACTTTGGGGAAGCCTAAGCAGAGCATCCTTCTGTAGGGCACCATGAAGCATTGCACTCATGGCTCTGCCACTCAACACCAGAAGAAAAGGTTGGTTTTGCTCAAACACCTTTTGGGTCCTTTTGGTGCCCCTCTCTTTGGAAACAAGCACATTGGCTGCCCAGTGCCAGCTCCACCACCAGCACTGGCAAAGAGAAATGCCCAGGGATGTGCTCATCCCCTCCCATGGCCACCATGCTGGTGGTCAGAGGGCATGTAGAGCTGTTCATCAACAGCATCTTCCTTCTCCTACCTGTTTTCTTCTTCCTGAGGTTCTTCCTGTATGGGGGGAAGGGGATGAGCATCTGCTACCAGCTCAGCCTCACGACCCCAGGCCATCATCTCGCATGTGGCTTCATTAATCCAGTCATCATTGACTTCTTCCAGGACGAGGTCAGCGTCCTCAGTTTCCCCAGGAACAATATGAACTGGAATGGGAACGGAGAAAGGGAAGCAATGAAGTGAGAGTAGCCCGTTTTCAAGAGGCTAGAGGTAGGGCCAGGGCAGATGTTTAGCTGCTCGATGCAGAGGTGCTACCATGTGCCAGGACTGAAGCACTTTCAGCAGGAACAGACCCGTGCGACCCCGGTCTCCTTGAGCTGTGCCAGATGGATGCCTTGGGCACTTTTGCCAGAAGAAAGAATAAAATTCACCATTTTGTGTCAAGTGTATCCAAAGCCCTATGAAAACTATAGCCCTTTGCATACAGATGCCTGTTGGCTTCTGTACACACGTAGCAACCTCCACCAGCAGACAATTTGGCCCATGTCCAGGCCATATTTTGGCTCTTCTTGCGAACAGGAGCTGCAGCAGGAAGAGCCCAAAGCCCTTGCCAATCCTGAGCAAAACACTGCGCTGGCACAGCCCGAGGGCCCTGGTTTTGCAGAGCAAAACTCAACCCAGAGCCCACGTTGCAACACCAGGAGCAACACTCCATGTCTGCTCCCAACGCCACCCCAGGCACGGTGTAGGAAGCATCCCACACACTCCACAGTTCCCCAGCATTGCTGGGGCGAAACACACGGTGGGTTCATGGGGGGTTGTCAGACCAGCTGCAAAGCAAAGAGCATGGGTCTGACCCAGGACCAGCCCTCTCCATGTCCCAGAGGTACCCAACGTACCATGTCAGGCACACACCGGAGAAACAGAGGAGGAAGCACATCCGCATACTATAAAACCAGTTTATTCTGAAGTCTGCCTGGCAACAAGACTTACATGTCTGCACTGAAGCTAATAAGAAACATGCAAATTCAACTACAGAAAGGCAGGAAACCCACCCACAGTCAGCTCTGTGTCGCATTTACCCTCCCCGTGGTGCCCACACTGCCTTTAGCCCGTTCCCTCTAGATCTCCATTAATTAGAATGCGGGACAGCAATCAGTGAGATGACTTTTAAAACACACCACAACTTTTGAATACATTACATGAAAATGGGGAAAATACTGAAATCCTAGCATGGTACGAGTGGGGTTCACTATGAACACAGGGGATAGGGCTCAGGGTGGTTGCTTGGCTACCTAGATCATCCTAAAGAGATGCAATGAGATGGGAGACCTTTCAATAGATCAAGAGGACTTATATGAAAAATGGAGAAAGATGTTTTTACCAAGGCCTGCAGTGACAAGAAAAGGGGCAGTGGTTTTAAACTGAAAGAAGGTCGATTTCAATTGGAGATAAGGGAGAAATATTGTACAGTGAGGGTGATGAGACAATGGAAGAGGTTGTCCAGAGAAGTTGTGCTTGTCCCATCATTGGAAGTGTCGAAGGTGAGGTTGGATGGGCCTTTGACCAACCTGATCTCATGGAAGATGTCCATGCCCATGGCAGTGGGGTGGACTGGATCATCTTTGAAAGTTCCTCCCAACCCAAACCATGGGGTGTAGGTGCTCTCACCCCATTCAGCCCAGCATGCCAGCTCTGGCTACTCCTGCACACACACTTCTGGGCTGGAGAGAGTCACTGGGATCCCTTCCCTGCCAGGACTCTCCTGCCACTACCACTAGTGCTGCATCTGAGGAGCTGTGAGCTTTGGGAGAGAGCAGCCACAGCTGGGAGTAAGGAAAATTTGGGGTAAGTTGTCCCATCAGGAGAGTTGTGGCAAAGGATTTTAACCATTAGCTCCTGCCTGTTCGCCTAGAGATTAACCTCAGCGGCCTGCATTTGCTGCTGCAAACCAGAGCCCTTTCCACTTGCTCAGAGAAAACTCTTAATGGCAGAAAGACAGTAAGAAGCTGATGGAAGCTTAAAGAGCTTTATAATGTTACAGCTTGGAGGGCAGAAGTTGACTAAAAGACACCTGTGGGCCTCAGCTACAGGTCTCAGGGGTGAATATTTGGATGCTGGTGCGGGGGTTGAGAGGGCCAGGAGTGCTGGGATGGGGTAGCAAGAGTCTTTCTGCCTCCGAGGTGTCCTGAGTGATGCTTTTCTACCCTCCTATAAATTATAGCTTCAGTCTCATACACATTATTCTGCAAAACCAATAGGTCCAGTTCCTGAAGCCAAGGGGGAGCCAGGACAGGGACAACCCTAGGACCAGGGACCCGCAGCCAGCCTTGGGTCCCTGCCTTCCCAGCTGGGAAGGAGCTAGAGACCATTTGCAGATTCTCTTTTGCTTTTTCTCCCCAGCTGCACTTTTTCCTCTGGTTGGTCTCATGTGGTTGTGGAAAGGGCTGGCCTGCCACCGTCTTCATTTTCCATTTGTTTCAGAGGCGCTAAGCCCCTTTGCCCCCTGAAACAAAAGGAGAAGGAAAACATCAATGAGCATGCTGGCAGTTTGGTGCCGGGGCAGATCTCTCGCTCGACCCAATCTCTCCCTTATTCGGGCAGATTAAGTGACCTTGAGATGCCTCAAGGCACCAAAGTGAGCTGTCACGCAGGCTAGCCACGCACAAGGGATGCAACTGTCCTGCACAGGCAGTGGCATTCCACTGGTTTTGCCTCTTCCCAAGGTCCACGGCAGCACTTAGATGTCCAGTTTGTACAAACACATGGAGAAATGCCTTCCTGCAGGGTTTCCCACCCCAAGATCTCACCAAGCAGCTGCTGGCTCCTGGCACATCCCTGGAGGGATGCACAGCCTCCCCAGTGGGTCCCTGCTCCCATTGGCAGCTCTCACAGCCCGACCAACCACTCCTTCCCAGGGATGGCACTTACACAGGGCTGTGGCATCTCCCCTGCTCAGTGCCATCCCTGGAGGCAGCCAGCCGGCCGGGTTACCTGTTTTGCTCAGCATCCTGCAACATGGCTGGCATGGGGAACCCATCCCAGCTGTCCCTCGTCCCCCTCCATGGGCAGGCAAGCAGCAGTATGAACCCCACAATGTTTTCCTACACCCATGGAGACTCACATCTAACACATCTAATCCCAGGATTTTGTTTTCCCAAGGTACCTCCCTAGGCACCGGGCTTGGCAAGCACCCTCCAACTCAGCAGCAGACATGCCAATGGGGGTGATGAAGGCAGCAGGTTTGAATTCCCTTGTAATCCTTTGATCAAATCTCACCAGCTTGGCAAACATATTCCAGCACAGCTCGAGGACAGACCTTGATCAGTTCTAACCTCAGAACCCAGGAGCCGAGGATGTGGGGTGCTGCATTCAGAGACATTTCCAAAGTCTGAGCTTTACCAAGCCTGTGCCACAACCCTGGGTCTGCTCCTGCTTCTCAAGTGGCAACAGCCTCTCACGGCTTCCCGGGGGATTTCAGGGGCTCCCCAGCTGGCACCCGCAGCAGACCAGGCCACCAGTGACTCCTCATCCCAATAACCACTTCCTGACTTTGGCAAGCTAACCGGCATGGTGAGATGGAACAACCACTTACTTTCTTCCACAGGACTCCAGGTTGCTGCTGCCACTCCCTGGCAGGAGGAAAAGGGAAACATGAGAAGTTGTCCATTTTCAGTAAACCTAAATTTTTACCCTAAATGCCCATTTTCAGTAAATATGTCCCTTTTACCCTAAATAGCCCATGTGATTTCTAAGGGCAGATCCGATGGCTTGGCTGTGGGCATGAGCATCCCAACACAACACTAAAGGGCAGGAGCACGCCAGCGAGCTTGCCTAGGTGCAAGGGAAGGGAAGGATGCTGTTGCTGCTTCTCCTTAGAGCTGGACTGCACCTGGGTGAGATGCCAGGGCTTGGACACCACCTGGTGCCACACAGAAAAGCAAGGAAGTGGCACAGAAAACACAGGCTAGGAGCTATCTTGCTGCTTAGAGGCCAAATCCTGCTTTTCATCAGCTAAGCAGGTCATGGGGATTTGCTTTCTGGAAGGAGCTGGGTGACAGCACAGATCCCAGCACTGACCTGGTGGCATTTGCACAGCAGGGGACGCCCTCCCCACCAGGGATGAGACGTTCATGCGCCTTTGCCTACCCAACAGACAGCATACCTGTGTGTCCTGCTTCTCCCTGGTCACTGGCTGTGGCATCACCTTCTCCAGTCCCTGAACAAACCAGGCAAACATCCTAGTGACCAGAAAACACTGTTAGACCTGGCTGCCAGAGCCTTGGATCCCACATCAGTTGTCCCTCTGGCCACGGTACCCAGGCAGAAGTTGCCACTGCAGTTACCTGCTGCCGTCCCCGGCCAGGGACCGGGGGATGAAGGTGGCCACCTGCTCTGGCTGCCTCTCGGCGACTGCTGGCTCTGCTGTTCCTGGGATACTCTGAGTGGCTGGAATGCTGCTTTTTGACTTTGCCTGGGTTTTAGTCCCTTTTGTGCCTGCTCAGTTTTATTTGGAAGGAGAAGGGGAATAAGCAACGCACTGATCATCTTAGACATTTTTGGGGAAGGGAAGCAAACTAGGAAAGGTCACTTCCCACAGAGGGACAGGCTTGGGGGATCTCCCTGGCAACTTCTCCCCCAGGGACCCAGCCTGGGATGAGGACGCAGGCGGCTTGGGGACAGACGTGGTGTAGGGGCAGTGCTGTGATGCCAGGACCTGGCATGCCCACCCCTCTGGGCAGTCAGTACCTCGGGGCACAGGGATAGAGGGCCACCCCAACGTTGCAGGCACCCAGCTTCTTGGCAGCAGCAGAGCGTCCCCTCTGAAAGGGCCACCCAGGGAAGGGGGATCACTCACCTCCTGCCACAGCTTCGCATTTCTGCTCCTTCGGCTCCGGCTGCAGAGGAACAGAGGGAGAGAGGGACGGACGGACGGATGGATGGACAGATGGATGGATGGTCTGCAGCCCCACATCACCCTGGGCAGGTATGTCCCCCACCCCAAGGGGACCCAAGCTTAACCCCACACACCCTCCATTGCAGTTTCCCCTCCATTTCATTGACAAGGACCATTAAAGCCAGACCCCAGTGGCATTGCTGGCACCAGCACCAAATGGAGGGTGCCCCCGGCATGCAGGCAGGTCAGGGAGCACCAGGACAGCACCCCAAGGTCTTTCTTTCACTCTGCTGAATTCCCCCGGGGCTTTCCTCTCCAAGGTCCCAGTCAGATCATGCGAGAGAATGGGGAGCCCACTGCACTGTCACCTCTGCCCGGCAGCCCCCTGTCTTCCCCAGTCGGGCGGTACTCACCTCCGGCTTTTTCAGCATCTCTGGCTGTGGCACGATCCTCTCGAAGCCCTGCACCAGCCAGCCGAGCACCCGTGCTCCTGCCCTAGGAGAACATGGTTGGGGAGCTCATCCTGCACCCCTCCTTCCCTCTGGCATCCCCCTGCCAGCCTCCCCAGGGACCCACCATTCCTCTGTCACCGTATCCAAGCCAGCCTCAGACCCGCAGCCATCCAGCTCATCCTCCTCAGGATCAAAGGGAGTTATCTCTGCAAGGAGATCTGGGCTGTAGGATTGGGGGAGCACCAGGACCTGCACTGCTGGGAGCTCCTGGTCCCCCCATCAGCTGGCTCAAGGGGCCAACAGCACCAGCATCAATGATGGGGTAGGTAGGATGTGGGATGCAGGAGTCCCAGAAAGGCCCCCAGCTCTCCTTACCCAGAGCATCCTCTTCCTCATCCTTGAGGACCTGGACCTCCGTCTGAAAAGCAAAACAGATCATAACTTGCTTGGGAGCCCGGGGGGGGCTCATCCCTCTGGGCAGGGAGGGAAACCTGCCCTTTCCCCAGGGATGGATGAAGGCAGAAGCCCACACAGGGCAGGTTTAGCACTCCCAGTTAGCACTGGAAGAGTGATAGGAAGAAAAAGATAAGCAAAAGAAAAGGTAAAAAGAGTTAGAAGCCCAAACACGCCAGACCGTTGCTCAGATCTGTCACCTACCTGATCGGGAACATCGATGCTTGTCTCAAAGCTCTTCCCGAGCGCCTGCAGCATCCCTGGGGCCGGGACTGGCTGGGGAATCACCTTCTCCAGACCCTGAGAGAGCCAGGAGAGCACACTGCTCCCCACGCTGCCAGGGAAGGGAGTGAGTCAGGCTGGGACCCCCCCATCCCAGGCATCCAGTCCCCAACTGAAAGCAAAATCCCAAGCAAACCCTGTTGCACACTGGAGGGTGGAAGTGCAATACCTCTCAAACACAGAGCCTGGGTCCTCGGGGACCGCAAATCCCACCTTCTTTTCCATGTCTTCAATGGTAGCAGGAAAAAAAAGAAAAGAAAGCTCCCATTACTGCTCCACCAGCCCCCAGTGTGCTGGGCAGGAGGAGGACCAGCCAGTAAAGGAATGCTGAGCTGCTGCCCGAGCCATGGGGGCTTACCCTCAGTGTGTGTGTGGTCAGCAGCATCCCCGGGGCCACTGGCCTTTCCCATCGTTGCCTTCAGGGTAAAAGGCAGAAAATGTCAGAGCGTGAGGTGCAGAGGACAGTGTCCCCCCGGTCAAAGGCAACTGCAAACCCCAGGGACAACTCATCCTTCCTGCTGCCTCCCAGCAGCTCAGAGGGGGAGACGCATCCTGGCCCCCATCCCTCCCGGGGAGATGCTCCATCTCTGGGTGCCGCAGTACTGGAGCTGGATGCAGAGGCACCTGGCATCTCCCCACTGAGCTCACAGGGCCCCAGTGCCCTGCAAACTAGCACCCCACTCACCTTAGCCAGCTCCGGGTCCTGCACTGGGCCCAGGGGTGTCTCCTCCGTCAGATGGGGCGCTGGGGGCTGGGGAACCACCCGCTCGATCCAGCCCAGCATCCCTCCAACTGTGGGTGGTGAGGAGGGTTCTCCGGTTGGTGAGGGGCCAGCAGCAGTGGGGCACACTGCCCAGGGAATACCAGCTGCAGCGGACGTTCACGTTGTCTCTGGGGAAGCCCAAAATGGTCCTTGGTGTCCTTCTGTTTCTATGTCCTGCTTGGGAGATACAGCACTGCCATACAGCCAGACCAAACACAGCTCAGACCTTGACACATCACTGTTACTGTGAGCAAACTACAACCTTTATTTTAAGCTTGCAGGCTCAGTTAAACTTGCTTTTCCTAAATGCAGCCACTGATATGGTGTTTTTTTTTTCACAGCCCTCCATGGCTAGGGTGTCACACAAGAAGCGCTCATGAAGCCATGGCAGATAGATCACAGAAATTGTGATGCTCTGCTCAGGGTCCTCTATGCTCTTTTCATTTGAGGGCTGAAAAACAACAGTAATTTGTGTGGAATTTGTTTATGAGCAAGTTCATGCCCAACAGGTATCAACTCTTTGTGCCCCTAGGAAACAACTCTGCTCCATTACCTTGCAGACATGGCCCAGGGCCACAGTGGCCACTGGGGTGGGCACCTGCCTGAGGCCCTGGAGAGGGCAATAAAGGCAGCCAGCACTGACTTGCTGTGGCTGCCGAGATAGTGAAGGAGTAGGTAAACACTGGGATTCAGCTGTTCAAGCTCTGTTTGCTTGGTCTTTTTGGGTCCCCCCCATCCTTTCTCAGTGCAACTCTGGGCTGGGGCGCAGCACCAGCGAGCTGAGTGATGCTGCATGTTCCCAAGCTTGGGTACAGAACAAGGGCTGGGGGCTCTCACCCAGCTCAAACTTGGGATGTCTTCAGCTGCTGCCCCTCCAAAAAGCCCTGCTCTGCCCAAAATGCCCTTCCAAAGACCGCAGCTCAAGGAAGGGCTCAGAAGTTCCTTGGGCGGCCCCCACGCTGCTGCTGGTAGGACGTGCCCGTGAAGGGCAAGGGAAAGCAGACCCCTGAGCTCCATCCAGCCCTGCTGGGAGAGTGCAGGGGAGTTTTCATCCCGGGTTAGCGCATGGCCCCAGTCCCAGAGAGCAGCAGGTTATAGGCTGGAAGCTGCTCAGCGCCGGGCTCTTGCCCAAAACCTGGCATCTTCAATCTCAACCAGCCCAGGTCCCCAGGTGGGGTGACATGCATCCTCAGCTCTTTGCTTGCCCCCTTGTGGAAGCCCATGAGCTGGGTTTGGGTGCAGCCAAAGCATCACCCCACGCAGCACCTCCTCACACCATGGGCAGACTCAGCTCTCTCAGAGACCCCCATGTTCCCAGAGCCGGACAGGGTGGCTGTAAAACACCTCCCAGGAGTCCTGGTGACCAGAAACCAATTAAGAAATTGCCTTTTGCCTCCTACTGGGTACAAGGGATTAAGGAGCTGTGAATGACCCAGGAACAGCAATGAAAACCCAGCAGCACCGTGTGGCACAGTGACATTTCCACCCGTGCTTCAGGACCTTCAGAGGTCCCAAATAAGCCCAATGAGCCCAAAGAAGCCCTGAGAAAGACCCCCGGGGCTGGAGCGAGCCCCCTGTGACAGCCAAGGTCTCCTCCTCCCTCAACATAAGCTTGCACAGCTATAAAAGCCTGGAGCTTAAGCCTTTCCTTGACCCGGGAAAGGAAGTGGAGGGCTGGGGCCATTCCTCTGGCACATCCAAATAAGAGAGGAGCAGCAACATTTATGGGTCCTCCAAAAAGTAGTTGCTGGAAGAAATAGGAATAAGCAGCCAGGATTTGCCTGCAATGGTACCCATTGCAACCCTCCATGTTGCAGGCACCAGCTAGTGCCACCACCCACTGTGGCAGCTCCATGGGACTCATGCCAGCAGGTAAAGGGCCCCAGTCTCTGAGAGCAAGAAGCTGAGCACGGACCCGCCATCCCTATTCAGAGCATGGAGCACCACAGCCTTTCACTGAATTTCACTGAATTTTTAGAGTTGGAAGGGACCATAGAGATCATCTAGTCCAACTCCCCTGCTAAAGCAGGACCATCCAGAGCATGTCAGAGCATGTTACTCAGGAGCATCCAGGAGGGTCTTGAAAATCTCCAAAGAAGGGGACTCCACACCCTCCCTGGGCAGCCTGTTTCAGGGCTCCCTCACCCTCACCGTGAAAAAGTTCTTCCTCATATTCAAGTGGAACCCTTTATGTTCCAGCTTGTGCCCGTTGCCCCTTGTCCTCTCACTGGCAACTACTGAAAAGAGTCTGGTTCCCTCCTCCCTCAGCCCACCCTTGAGATACTTGTAGGCATTAATAAGGTCTCCCCTCAGCCTTCTCTTCTCCCAACTAAAGAGTCCCAGCTCTTCCCTCCCCTCCAGCACCAGACCAAACTCTTCTAGATCATGCAGCTCCATTGGCCTTGCAGCATCGTGGACCTGCTCCATCGCTCCCCCGCCACGGACCTGCACCCCCACTGTGGCTCAGCCTCCAGCTCTGTTTTGGAGCACCAAACCCCCCCTGCCAGGTGCAGAGTTGGTCCCACAGAAACCCCAGCTGTGTCCCTCACCTCCGTCGCTGCCACTTACCCCCAGGCGCTCACTGCCACCTCCCTGGGAAGCCACCCCCTGGATGTACAGGCTCCCTTGGCTACTGCAGCTTCCCACTGACCCCCCAGACCCATCTCAATCCGCTCAGGGCTCTGCGAGGATTAGCTCAGTACTGCCCGCAAATGGGATTATCAGCACTCAGCTGTCCCAAATGCCCCAGCTCCCAGTAGCCAGCCGGGTTTTGGTGCAGGATAGCGCAAAGAAAACCCCCAAACCGAGCAGGTTTGAGCATCCTCAAAATCCCTGCAGCCACCAGAGCTGCCCCAGGCACTCACTGGCTGGGTTCAAGCGCGGCGGAGCTGCGGGGAAGGGTGATGTCTTGCCCAGGCACAGGCGGGTGCAGGGATTTTCAGACAAAGAGCAGTGGAGCTGCTGAAACCCCGCAGGGTGACAGGAGGGTGATGTGTCCAGGGATGCTCCACCTTCAGCTCTGCCCTGACCCTGGAGGATCTGGGGCAGTGGGCAGCAAATCTGTGCCGGGCTGAGCTAAGCCTTGCTGAGTGTGCCAATCACTGCCTGATCCATTTAGCTCCGGCCCTGTGTGACTGCCAGCCCTTCCCATCGCCCCTAACCTCGGCTGCCATCACACCCTGGGATCAGCACAGCTTCACTGTGCGATGCCCAGCCCCAGCTTCTGTTTCTGTCCAGAACAGCACCCCTGGCTTGATTCCTCCTCTCCTAGCACCACGGGCGTCCCCAGCCTGGTGAGCAACAAGTACCCGTCCTGCCTGGCCCCAGCTCAGCACCTCTGCAGCTCTGGTTCCCAGCCAGGGAAACTGAGGCACACAGCAGTGGTCACCCGTATCACACCCTGTGCCCCACCTGCCAGGCCCAGGGAAGCCAACCAAAAGGCATTCCTGTATTTCTAAGATATCGTTCACTCTGAAGCAGAGTGATGACTGCTTTGCCCTCAGCATTAGCCACTAATTTTAATGGCAGAAACATGAATCAAAGGTGCTTTCCCGGGCCTCGTGGCTACCAAAGCCTTTACCCAGCCTCAGCTCTCCTCGCTTTGCTCCCATGACTCTGACCAGCAGAGCTGTCCCAGAGTCAGTGGGAATCAGCAGCAAACCCTCCATGGTGGCCAGGAGAGGAACTCAGGGCTCCCACCCCAGGCCAGGCAGCCCTGGCCAGTGGTGCTAAGGGGCAAGTGAGGCAAGCTGCGTCCCTGTACACATATCACACGGAGCAGACAGGCCACTGCTGCTTCTCCCTGGTCCAGCCTGACCCGGGAAGCAGGATGAGCCCAGAGATGGCTACCACTGGGATGCTGCCTCCATCATCAGGCTGCAGGGTCTGGGGGTGCTGAGCGCTGGGGCAAGAGATGGTCAAGCACCCCAAAAAAAAATAATCTCAGTTTTATCTGTTGGGAGCTTCAGCTGCCCCAAATGTGCACCTTCCTGCCAGGGGGCAAACCCTCTGCTCCCTGCTGTGGGATGGATGCTGACTCCTGCGCTGGGGCTGGGGGATGCAGGGGAGCCTCAGTTCTGAAAGCAGGGAATGAGGGCTGCTGCCTAGAAAACACTGGATCAGCAGGAAAAACCACCCCCGTGAAGGGAGCAAGCTGCAGTGGGGCCAACAGCCCCACGTGCAAGCTCCTGGGGAGCAGCAGTGGCTCCTGGACAGGCTCGGTGTTAAATCGACTTGTCCCTCCAGCAGCATCGGCAGTGGAAGTGGCACAGGCTTGAATCCTGCAGTCCCCTGGGGAACAGCCTTGCCCAAGTCCCACCTGAGAAGACAATGTTGCCTGAAAGAGCAAAGCAACACAGGGACAGTTTCAAGTGGACTTTTGCACACTCAGGCTCGTGAAATCTTAGTGGTTGGAAGGGACCTCCGAGATCATCAAGTCGATCCTGCAGCGAGGGGTTCAAAAAAGCAGCATCTGCTGATGATTAAACCTGCATCTCCTCTGGAAACACTTTGTCTTTGAGCCAGACCTGCCTACAAAGGTCTTTGACTTATTTCTGCGAGAGAATGCCCAGGAAGAATCCTGGGGAGGAAGGGGAAGGTTCCATTCCTCACCTGGGCCATGCTGCCAGCACTTCTGGCACATTTGCTTGAGAACTACTTTCCATCTACTTCTGCTGACCTTTCATTTCTGTCCTTAGCTTTTATGTGCGAGGGGTAAGGCAGGAGGGATTGGTGGCGATACCTGCATGGAAAATAGCTGCCATGCAGGTAAGGTCTTCTGGAAAAGCAACCAGACCTTCAGGGGTTCTTTATAAGGTGCTGAGAGGTTGCTGCTCCTGGTCCTCCCTCAGCCTGAGCCTGGAATTCTGGCACGTGCAAAAATTATGCAGCTTTGCTGTGATCTAGGGAAACCAAAGATGAGAAAGTAAAAGCCTGTGCAACCAGTGGTGCCGATGCAGTTTGCTTGCCTGCCCTGAGGATACGGAGTATTTCCTCAAACCCCAAAGTTCAAACACGGGCACAGCTTAGCACTGCTGGCTGCGGTTTAACTGTTTATCTCCTGATGGAAATCATCCAGCCCCAAATAAGAACTTAAGGCAGCTGTGAAAGGTATCGTCCTTCTGTCTCCTCCTTGGAGACAAACTGGGCACGATCCTGCTGTGTGGCACCAACACGCTCAGCCCAGCTGCCACAGAGGGACTGGTGACCTGATATCAGCATCAGGGAAGGGTTTCCTGCCTGACACGGTCATCCCTCCTCCTCCTCCTCCCCAACAGCTCTCCACCGTAATTTAAAAAGCTCTGAATGGAGCAGCTAGCTGAGAAGGAATGCCCAGATGTCTCCCAGCCCCAGGATCCTAGATGACTGGCTGTCCCCACTCTTGCCTCAGTTTCCCATTTTTGCATCCCATCCCCAAACCTTCAGCCAGAAGTGTTTTCGCAGTGATTTGGAGACAAAGGCACATGCCACTTGGCTTGGGTGTGGGATAGAGCAAGTCAGGTCGTCTGCACATAGCAGGCTCCTCTCTTTCCATCACAGGACAGGGGGGATGCAAAAAAAAAAAACAAAAAACAAACATTGGGAAAGCTGAAACAGTCATGTGTGGGGTTGAGGTCCTCATAGCACAAAATGAATCAGCTTCTGCCTCCTTTCTGGCAGGCAGAGAACCCTGCCTGCTTCTGCTGTGAAGCCCCAGCAGCAAGCTGTGCTCCGAGGAGGGAGCAGTCCCCAGCTAGCAAGGGGCAAAACCAAACTGCAGACTCTGCTTGCGTTTGCTTTTGGTCCCTGGGAGCCTGCCTATACCCTGTGTCTTAATTTCTGGTTACCAGGCAGATGAACTATCATTTCTCCATCAAAAAATTTCAGGGGAAAGAAAAATGAAAAAAAAAAAAAAATAAAAAAATCAAGCAGAGCCAGACAGAGCACAAAGACAGACAGGGGAGGCAGTGTGTGGCACACGGCCCCCACTCCAGAAATCTTACACACCCACAGGAAGGTATAAATAACTATAAATTTATTAGTAAAGCAAAACCATTTGACACTCACACAGAAGAGCAGGATGTGTTAATACAATATATATACACACATACATGGAGTATCATCTTAGAAACACACGGAGAGCAGTGTTAAAGGCACTGCAAGCCACACAAACCTCATCATCCTTGGCTGCAATTTCCCACAGCCCTGGGAACTCTGCCAGAGGCACGAGTGCAGGTTGGGAGGAGCCTGAGAACCTCATCAGCCATGAAATCCCTTGGACCCAAGGCCTGGAGGCATTTGGAGACAAGCCCACGGTCCAGCTGCCTCCCTGCCGAGCACCCTGGACATGCTGCAAAAGCAGCATCTTCACATCCAGCAAGCAGCAGAGGCGGCTGCCAGGAGATGCTGCAGAGGCAGCTGGGGAGAAGCCGGGGTCGCCAGGGCCTGGGGGTGAGCCACTGTCCCCAAACCTGGCCAGGCTGCTGTTATTGCATCTCAGCATTATGCCTGCGTATGCAGGAACCTTCCTGCACATGAACTCACCACCCAACAGAGGAAGAATAACAAGGTGGTTTTTTTGCTTATTATTAATAGCCAGGCTCCGGCTACAGCCTGAACTTGATGGTAAATATCCAAGGGAAGCATAGAAAGTGCTCTCCTCCCTCCAAGCAGTGGAAGGCCAGGCTCGAGCACCCAGAGATGGTCCCAAATCACTGTGAGATGACACTTTCCCCCTTGCCGCCTGCTCCAGTGCGTGGGCCCCAAGACCAGAGCACACACGTCTTACCACCAAGCTATTCATTTGGAAATGGCATCTGCTCCCCTGAGAGCTGGCAGGGCCACCTGGGCATACCCATGGTCCCGGGGGTGTCCACACCACGGCTCACTTGGCACACAGCTGCTCCACAGGCATTCCCGGGGAACTGAGCAGCCTGACCCTAGCCCAGTGCCACCACTTCTCCCAGGAACATCTGACAGCCCTTCACTGACTCAGCCCCCAGGAGACGTGCCAAAGGGACCCACCACGGAAATGGCCACTGTCACCCCAGTGTCCGTTTGCTACAGATCTGCTCTGGCTCCTGGTCCTGGCTCAGACTCCCTTGCCAGAGCCAGCTGTACCATGGACACGACTTGGCTGAGCCAAGGTGCCAGGCCACAGGTAACGCTGTGCCCAGCGAGACGGACAGTCTCATGAGGGGAAGGACCAGAAGCACCCACTGAATTCCAGCAAGATTCAGGTGCCAAACACCTGACCTCATCAACAGTGTTTTGGTACCACCTGGACCCAGCCCAGGAGAGAAAATGGGGATGTGGGGGGAGGAGAGGGGAGAGGGGAGAATCAATCAAAATGGAAAAAGGGATGAAAACCAAACCGCTGCTTACAAATGAGAAGTGAAAAAAAAAGGCAAAGAAGTAGAAGGTCTTATAAAAGTATAAGCAAAAGAGCCATGGAGGGGAAGGGGCTGGGACACAGCTAAAGGCATCTTGTAGGTAGGGTGAGGGGAAATGAAGATGGGGAAAAAAGCCCAGGTAAGAGACTAGCTTCTTCCTGGATGCAGGAAGCTAGAAGAACAGCAGCACTAGAGCAGGATTTATCTCCTGGACAACATCTCCACCACCTCCAGCCAGCCTAAGTCTCCCTGCCGCCTCCCCAGCAGCATCCTATACTCAAGCTGCCTGCCAAAGAGAATGGCCCTTTGGAGGGACCATTCCCTACTCCAGCCTACAGAGCATCCTCAGGCAAGCAGTTCTTGAAGACATGTGTGAGCACTTGCCACAGGGGATGATGCAACACCATCTCCAGCATGGCAACCCTTTTGGGTGCTGTGGGGTGGTGAGTGAGGCGAGAGGCCAAGCAGAGGCAGCATGAAGACGTCCAAAAGTGTCTTGTAAGAAATGCCAGCAGGGAAGTGCAACACAGGGACAGAGTAGAAACACGTTTTACTCCCAAGAGGCTTTGGCCACAACTGCTCTTTGGTTTGCAAAGGAAAAACCAGCAGTTAGGAGAGAGCCCTTCATGGTGTAACTCCCAGGAGACATCCATGGGCCCCTCAGGCCAGCCCCTGCCTCCCCACCCAGCACCACGCTCCTGACACCCACGGGCTTCCTGGTGTTTCCATCACCTCTCACCTCACACTACAGAACGTGACCCAAAGGCAGTGATGGAGATTGATCTACTCCCCCAGGTACAAAACACAGGTACTTCCAACCAGATAGTCTCCCTATAAAAACACACCCAAGACTCTCGGCGGCCACTCAGCCACTTGCTCTGCACAGGTCCTCCACCCACCAGCAATGAGGTCTGGCAACAGAAGCCACCATAGGCTTCTACTGGATTTGGGCTGTTGCATGACAGCAAATGAGATGAAGAGACCGAGTCACCACAGGCCCACAGCCAGTCCTACTTAACGATTCTCTAATTACACATCAAGACATTTTCCAACCTGGAGGCACCTTCTCACAGGCAACGGCTGATGATGATGACCTGGACCTGTGCTGGTCCCCACTGAGCTCCCCATGGCACCCCCTCTTCCCCTGGCACACAGTCCTGATGATGCTTTCTCTGCCCAAGGTGCTGCTTGGCTGTTGTCACATCCTAAGCAGAGCCAGAGCTCCTTGCTGGGATACCAAGGGCTTTCCCAACATGAGGGATACACCTCCCGGACCGGTCTCTGTGCCCAGCTGGTACCAAGGGGACAGGACCTGGCAGCTCTGTGGCCAGCACATGGTGTGGAGCCATGTCCAGGACCCACCACCATCCTCCTCTGCCACAAGCACCTGAGGATGTCCAGCCACCCAGGGAGGGGAGAGAGCAGGGCACAGCTCTTCGGGGGCCACGCTAGCCATTTCTCCAAACCCCTCCTCTAGCCAGCAGCTGCCTCAGAAAGAAAAACAGCCACAAAAGCCCCCGAGGCCACACTCCCCATCTGGCCCCAGTCCCATGCTCACAGCCTCCGTCCCCACCAAGCCCTTCTGTAAAGACAGGATTAGCCTTCCTTGGTTTTACTCCTCATTTTTACTCCTACGGTAAAGCATACACTGAATTTACTACATATTAAACAGCAAAAAACAGCTATCTAGAAACAAAAAGCCTTTTAAAAATCCAAGTCATCACTTCTTTTTTTAAAAGATCCAGTATGACATCAAGTTAAACTATACAGTATTTTCAATGAATATTAACAAACCACTTTAAAAAAAAAAAAAAAAAAAAAAAAAACAGGGAAAAAAAAACAAAGACAAAAAAACCCAGTAGGAAGTTCCACACCC
>NW_015090776.1:3892993-3898865 GCF_001431845.1 Calidris pugnax | reverse complement strand
CCCACCGCGCCCAGGGATTGTGTCTGCAAAATCCTTTTGGGGGTGAAGGATGGGGAGGGGGGGGAAATAAAAAAAAAAAAAAAAAAAGAAAAACAGGGAAAAAGAAACACAGACAGAAAAACTCAGTAGGAAGTTCCACATCCTTGAGGCAGCATGAAGTAAGATAACTATCGGTCCCTCTTCCTTGGGCAGCAGAGAGCAAAGTCTGCTTTAACCTCCTTAAAGCTGCACATAAAGAAGACTCAGCCCCAGGGTCACACTGACTGTCCCAGCCCCCCAAAACATCCCGTTCACCCTCACTGTACTGGAACTGGAAATTAAAACCTTTCTCCACATTTAACATGAGCGTCTCCTACCTCCAGCGAAGCAGGCACAGCCCAACTCTCTGCATCTGCCTATACTTGCCATGGGCAATATTTATTAAACTTATCCTAATCACCTGTGCAGCACATGGGAAACTTGCTGGCTGCTTTTCACTAATTACAGATCGTCACAACACTCTACCTCAGCCAGCCAAGACCACAGAAGAGCTGAGGCTGGCAGAGACCTCTGGAGATCATAAAGTCCAACCCCCTGCTCGAGTAGGGTCAGCTACAGCAGGTTGTCCAGGACCACATCCTGTCAGGGCTTGAATATCTCCACGGATGGATATTTAACATCTTAGTATCTCCACAGACAGAGGGGAAGGCTGGTGGGCAACCTAATAACCATGCCTTCAACCTCCAAGGCATCTACCTGGCCTGTAATGGGTCTCTCAGTCATGAGAAACTAGCAAAATCCTGCAGAGGAAAACACCTGAGGCTGCATTGACCTTGCTAGGGGAAATTTATTTTTAAGTGATGTTTACAAGAACTGTGCAAAACCTGAAAAATACATAAGAGGTAAAGAAAGAGTAAAGGGGTAAAACAGGACTCCTGCAAGAGAGGGGAAAAAAAAATACACTCCTCCTTTACCCACTGCTGACCTTCCCCTCCCATGGAGCTGAGCCCACAGGCCAGAAAGGATTCTCCTGGCTTGCTCTGGTTTCCCCGAGCAAATCAGACAGCACAGGCGTGGGTTATGGTCAGTGACGGAAATGTCTCCAAAGTTGCACATTATTAGTAGTGTTTGCCTCACCCTTTAGTGTTTGACCCGCTGGGAAAGCCCTTTTCCTGAGGCCCCTAGGGGTACGCTCATCACCCCAGCAGTGCAAAGAGGGAAGGGGCCTGGGGGGCTGGAGGTGCGTCTGGGCAGGAGAGCCAGGTCCCTCAGGAAGCAGCTTCTAAATGCCAGGAGGGCAGGGAGGCTCTCCTTGCCATGCTCTCCAGTAGCGGCGCAGCACTTGCTGCTGTTCCCCATGGCTGCTGGCAGGGCTGGAGGCGGACAGGCACACTCGGAACCCTTGCAGAGTGTTGACAGCCAGCAACTGCAAAAGCAGCAATGCCAAAGTGCTTTTGGAGCTGTGCGGCCCCATGGCTTTTCCCTTTCTACACTCTGGAAAGAGGGACAGCAAGGGAAGGTTGGGACAGTCAATCAACGCTAACGATCCGAAACGGTCCTCTCAACTAAGCTCGGAGCAAGAAAAGTTGGGAGATCCCAGCACTGGAAACCTGCTACATCCTTGCTGAGCAGCACACCCCTGGAAAAGCAAGGGCTGGCTCTCCTTGGCTGTGGAGACCTCTCCAGGAGAGCTACCCAGCCCTGCCTTCCCACCCCGCCAGGCAGGGCAGGGGAGAGGCCGCACGCCAAGGGCCGGTGCCCGCAGCAGGCAGCTGAGCACTGGAACTGCAGGTACAGCCTGAGCTACAGTCCAGGGGATGCCAAGCAACTATAGGTATCGTTTCCCTCTCCCCACCACCCTCCTTTCCTCTCCACCCCTTCGAGCTTTTCCTGTCGTCCGTCGCCCCTGCGATACAGGTGGTGTATCAACCACAGGGGCCAGAGGAAAGTTTATCTGCCCACCCACCGTACCTCCCCTTTCCCCCAAACTCCCTGGAGAGTCCACAACCGAGAAGAGGGAAGGGGTAGCCGAGGCTCAGGAGCGTCACATGCAAGCTGAAAGCCGCCAAGGGGCAAGGAGGCTCACGGCAAGCAGGCGGCCACCTGGTAGGCACCCTCGGCCGTGTGCTGGACGCTGTGCTCCTGCAGCAGGCCCAAGTCCAGGAACCTCTCCCCGCACCACATGCACTTGTACTGCTGCTCCCGGGCGTGCACGCTGTGGTGCTTGTTGAGGTGCTCACGCTGCTTGAAGGCTTTCTCACAGGAGGGGCACTTGTAGGGCTTCTCACCCGTGTGCACGCGCCGGTGGCGTTGCAGGTCCGAGGCGTACTTGAACCGCTTTTCACAGTCGGGGCACTTGAGGGGCTTCTCACGGGCTGGGTCGCAGCGGTGCTGCACGAACTCAGAGGAGGAGAAGAAACGTCTCTCGCAGAGCGTGCACTTGAGGGGCTTCTCGGCGCAGTGGGCCAGCTGGTGCTTCTGCAGAGCCGAGGCTCGCTTGTAGGACTTGTTGCACACCGCGCACTTGAAGGGCCGCTCCGCGTTCTGCACGCACTTGTGCCGCAGCAGCTCCGAGGACTGGTTGAAGCCCTTCTGGCACACGTTGCACTTGAAGAGGTTTTCTATGCCATGCACGTGCTGGTGGTAGACCAAGTGCGAGGGCTGCACGAAGCCCTTCTCACACAGGTTGCACTTGAAGGGTTCCTCAGCCTTGTGCGTGCGGCGGTGGCGCATGAGCGCATACTGCTGCTTGAAGCTCATCTGGCAGAGGTCACACTTGAAGGGCCGCTCCTCGCTGTGTGTGCGCTCGTGCTGCCGCAGGTCCGAGGGGCGCTTGAAGGCCTTCTGGCACTCGCCACAGCGGAAGGGTCGCTCACCACTGGGCGTGCAGGGGTGCTGCAGCAGCTCGGACGACTCCTTGAAGTGCAGCTCACAGATGTTGCACTTGAAGAGGTGCTCCCCTGAGTGTGCGTACATGTGGCGCACCAGATGGGAGCGGTGCTTGAAGGTCTTCTCGCACACCGTGCACTTGTACGGCCGCTCCGAGCTGTGTGTCCGTTTGTGGTGCACCAGGTGGGATGACTGGCTGAAGCTCTTGTCACACAGCGTGCACTTGTATGGCTTCTCCCCTGTGTGGATGCGCTCGTGCCGGGACAGCTCCGAGAGGTGCTTGAAGGTTTTCTGACAGATGGAGCAGCTGTAGGGCTTCTCCGAGGGGTCAAGAGGCTGGGAATGCTCTGCCTCGGGAGGCTTATAGGTCTTCTCACAGATGGAGCACTTCATGGCGTTGCCATTATGGACATTGTGGTGCTGCGCCAGCGAGGTCAGGAGGGAGAAGCCCATTTTGCAGACACCGCACACAAAGGGCTTCTGCTCCACCTGGATGCACTGGTGTTCGAGGAGGTCAGTGGCCTGGTGGAAGACCTTCAGGCACTGGGTACACTGGAAAGAGCGGTCATGGCCTGGCAAGCACTGGTGTTCATGGGGGTTGGAGAGGTGAGCGAGGTCGTGGCCACACACACCGCATTTGTGGGACGGCTCTCCAGCCTGGACAGGGGCGTGCTGGTGGTGCTGCAGCCCAGGGTCCGGCTGGAGCAGGATGCCGTAGACGGTGCAGCCCAAGGGGTTGTCAGCAGTGCTGGGTGGGATGGAGTGCTCTGGAAGGGCAGCTGCCCCAGCGTGGTGCTGCTGTGGCGGCGGTGGCTGCTGCTGCGGTTGCTGCTGTGGCTGCTGCCAGCTTTCTGACATGCTTGGGGAAAAAACACGGGGTTTTAGTAGTGACAGCTTCAGCTTCTCGGTTGAAAGGGTTCGAGTAAAAACAAAAACTGAAAGTATTCAAGATCTCGATTCCTCCTAGCTGATCCCCTGAAGTCGAGGACAGAAAATCCAGCCCACAGCCAGAAGTTTGGGAAACAAAAGGGCAACTGAGACTCCACGACCTCCTCCTTAGATCAGCACAAGTTCTGTGTAGACTGATTTGGTTTGGCTTTTTCTTTTTTGGACAAAAGAACAGGAGGCAGAAGCAAGTGCCTTGAAGACAGAAGGAGTCCCTTCTCCGTGCGGGCTGCGATGTGCTCACATTTGGGAAGGGCGAGAGATGCAGCCCAGGGAGCAGCTCTCTCTGCAATAAAGAAGACTCATGTCAGGTCTTGGAGGAAAAACAAGGCAGCTCTCATCAGCTTCTCCCCACGGCTCACTTTGAAAGCTCTCCTGCATCCCTGCAAAGCAACTGGGAAGCCAGTGGGGGGAAGATAACCAGAACCAGAGTCCCCCTTCCTGCAAAGGGCGCAGGATAAGGCACGCTCTGCCCAGCACACGTTTGAGCGGAGCGCTCTCTCAAGAGGCAGTACAGCTGTCCAGGTCCCAGTCAGCCCAGCCCAGTACGCTGCCAGTTGCTGGATCTCCCAGCCCCACTGGGGACACTGGTTGAGAACACCAGTCCCTCTGCAGGGGCTGAGGTACACCAAATGCTGTTCAATTAAGAAGCTACTGGGTTAGATTTTACAGGTATCAAGGCAAATCCCCACCTGAGCCCATCCCAGCTGAAAAACCCCTGTGAAGCAGTTCTGCTCCTCCTGCAGATTGGATATTGGGTGCGTTTCCCAAGGGATGTATGTAAGAGATTTCCCCCTCTACAGGCAGCACTTGTAGACTAGGAATAGCCAGAGAGTTCAGGGGAAACTTTTCCCTCGATATTATCCCATCGACAGACAAAACACAGAACCCACAGGTATCGCACACAGCACTCTCTGTGAACACAAAAAAAAGTGTTAAAAGCAACGGTTCAGCTGAACCTCCTACCAAACCATGGAATAGAAGTACCCTGGAGCCAAACAACCTGCACCAGAGGTGCTCCCTGGCATTACCATAGAGCATCACAGGGGTTTTGCTCACTGAAAAGTTCCAGTCTTTCTAGATATGTCCAGTAAAACCTGATATCAACTTAGAGAAGCGTAAAAGCTGCCAGTGAGGAGCAGATAGCAGCAGTGCTGACACACCTTGAAAGAGAAGAGTCCAAGCCTTGGTGAGCAGCAGCCGGCGCTCCTGGGCCACCAGCCCCTAACCCTGCAAGAGCACATGTGTTTCCACGTCAACCCGCCTGTCCTCGCTCAGAGTAAGTAAAACTTTGGTCTTCCAGGTTTGTTGTATTTAAAACTAAGTGATAAGTAGCATCAGAGAAACATACTGCCCATCTCTGCCAGCACCCAACTGGACCATGCCTCCGAGTTTGGACAGTGCCAGACCACGCTTCTGCACAGGGGTACACTGCATTACTTTGTCCGCCAGCACAGTTTTGGGCAGAAAAATGTTCAGAGGCCCCACGGCACTCCTGCGGGTAGGCAGGATCTTTTTCTCCTACACAGCTCACCTTGACTGTTGACATGAAGAGAGAGGGCCGGCAGTTATGGTACCTAGCACCCGAGCTGGATGGGACACACCACCTCAGCCCAGCCCAGCCCAGCCGCCACCTTCCCCGCAGGCAACACGAACCACAGCAGGAGTGACCCAACAGCAGCAGCATCCCCCATCATCCGGCCTAATGGGGAGGGGAAGCTTGGGAAGAGTAAGAGATACCAACCTTGGCTTACCGAGGGCTCTGCACTGGTACCCGAGCCGGCTCCGAGCCTAACTCATCCCTCCGTGGGAGGTGGGAAGCGACAACCATTCAAGGAGAGCAGCCGGGAAAGCCGAGGTACTTTCAAACCGGAGCAGCGGCCCGCGGCACGGCCCGCTCCGGCATGGCCGGCCCCGACTCCTGCCCGCCCGGGCTCCCGCTGGCCGGGCCTCCTGCAACCGGGCCCAGGACGCCTCAGGGAGCGGAGCGGCGGGGCCGCGGGGCGCGGGGGCGGCCGGGGAGCTGGGAGACCAGCCACCCCCGCCACAGCCCGCGGGG
>NW_015090776.1:3887212-3892644 GCF_001431845.1 Calidris pugnax | reverse complement strand
GACAACAGCGCCGCCGCCGCCGCCGCCGGCACCAGCAGGGCGGGCGGGAGGGAGGGCTGGCCGGCCATGCGGGCCGCGCTGGTGGCGTACAGCAGCTCGGAGGAGGAGGAGGAAGAAGATGGGGGGCGCCGGGGCGGCGGCGCGCAGGGCCCCCCCCCGGCCAGGTGGGTGCGAAGGGACGGGGGCCCTTCGCGCGGGAGGGGGGCGGCGGGAGAGGAGTGAGGAAGGCGCGGCCTTCTCCTCATCCTCCCTCCTCATCCTCCTCCCCGCTCACCCGCAGCACCGGCTGCCCCCGCCTGCCCGTCCCCGCCGGCCTGCCGGGCGATCCGGAGGAGGCCGTTAGAGACGACAGCTCCCGGCACGGCGGCCGCCTCCGCCGCTTCCCCCACGAGCGGGGCAGCTGGGCCACGCACGTCTACCTGCCCTGTAGGTAACGGCGGGGGCGGGGGGCCCGGCCCGGCCAGGGCCTCAGAGCCCTCCCGTGCTCGGTGGGACCCGGCCGTCCCCGGTGGGGATTCACGGGGGAGGGCCGAGCCGGCCCTGAGACTGTGCTGCCGCCACAGACGGAGCCCAGGAGGAGTTTCTGGAGCTGCTGGAGCTGCTGGTCTCCCGCGCTCGCACCTACGTCTCCTCGCTGGCTGCCATGGAGGAGTTTCACCTCAGCCTCTCGCAGTGCGTGGTGCTGCGGTACCACTGGATAGACCCCTTCGTCCGCTCCCTCAAGGAGCGCCTGGCCCCCTTCCACAGGTAGGTTCGGCACCCGTACCGTACCTGAAGCCGTCTCTGCCAACAGGAAAGCCCTGGGGAGTTTTCCTCTCTGCCTCAGGATCCAGCACCCGACAACTCAGGTCTTGGCTCTCAAGGACAAGGCCGGAGCTGTGCCATCCCCTAAACCACAGGTGGTGTCATTGCTTACATCTGGTCAAGTGCCCGCTGAGCATCAGATGCTTCAGGGCTTCTGTCCACATCAGGGCCGCAGAAAAGCGGGGAGGAATGGATTAATTTGAGCCCAGAAAGGTTCTAGTTGCACTGATTCAGGCCACTTGCAGCATGCATTCACTTTTATCTTTCCACAGCTTGGCAGAAATCCTCTCCCCCACCTTTTTTCTTTTTTTCTACTAGCTGAAATAGGATCTTTCTTATTTCAGGTTCTTCTGCGTGGCTGACCAAGTGAAGGTTTACACCAATGAGAACAAGACGAGGTGAGCGAGCAGCGGGGCAGCCTGGGGAAGAGGCTGGGCAAGGTGCTGGGTGGATGGCAAGTGTCACTCTGCCTGTCCCCCAGTGTTTGGGGGGCTGACCTGTGTGATGGGGCAGCATGCAGCCACCTTCTGTCCAGAGGTTCCACACCTTTCCCCAGCTACTTGCACAAACTTTTAGCTTCAGTGCTGATTCTCTAGGGGCCATTGATCTTGGTGGTGGTGGGTGAACCGTAGGCTGCAGGGTTTCATTCTTCTGGAGAGAGGATATCTGTTCACAATATGACCTGAGGCAGGCCTTTCTGCTGGGGTTCAATTTGTGCTACAGTTTCACAGCAGCTGAAGGAGGCAGCCATGTTTGCTGCTGTCTGGTTTGTTCTGCGGTTTCACAAACCCTCCTGCCTATGTGAGCAGCCTGGGGCAAGCACAGCTGGGGGCCACCTCTTTTGGCAGCAGTGCTGGGTGTGAAATTGCAGTGCAGGTCTTCTAAGAGCTGGAAAGAAATAGCTGAGATGGTGTTAATTCTCCTGGGTGTCAGCTCAGAAGCCTGATTTCAAATGAACGCAATTAAGTAGTTTAAATGTCAAAGCAAAGGTGATTAAAACTGTGAAAAGTTGCTGAATCTGATGGGAATGGCAGCCCAGGATAGTCATGGGCAGGGTGAAGTGGATCCTGGGTGAGACTTAGTCTTCCCTCTCCTCCAGGAATCTAGAAAGTATCATCCAGATAGTCCTTGAGGTACCTCTTTGTCACATCTCTCCAGCTTTAAACTTCCCGTTCCCCACTTCCCCTCCCACCGTAAAACCCCTCCGGCAACTTCCTCTTTACGAGTGCAGCTCCTGCACAGGCATGATGCTCTGCTCAAACACCCACCGAGTCTGTCGTTTGCCTGGAAAATGAGTTTTCATGTCCCAAAAGGTGCTGAGTTAATCTGGTAAATCTGTGTGGTATATCATCCGGTCCTGCTTCTCCCTGCTACCACATTTTTATTTCTGTTTTTCTTCAGAATACGGTCATTTTCCTTGAGACTTAAACCTGCCATTCCTCAGATCAGCTTTTGTTAGGGGGTAGAGAATTTGACCGATAGGAATGCAGGGCTAAATGTGCTTGCTGTGGTGCTTTCTGCAGCAGGAAGGGGTGCTTGCTGTCTCTCCTTGTCTCTCTCTAGGACCTTCATTGGGTTGGAGGTCTCCGCTGGGCATTTCCAGCTGCTGGAGCTGGTCTCGGAGGTGGACAGAGTTCTGGAGGAATTTGACCTTCCCACATTCTACAAGGTGAGGGGTCTCCCAACCACTGCTCTGCCGGTCTGGACATGCCAGCTGGTTCCTTGTGAGAGGTCCATGAAATGTTCACCTCAAATAAACAGGAGCAGTGAGAACACTGAAGTGTTCTCCTCTGGACCAGTCAGTGATGTTCATACTTAAGACCTTAACATCCATTCTTTTGCTGAGAATGGGACTAGCGCAGGTCTGTGACTTCTGTATTGCATCCTCTGCAGGAGACTAAGGATGTTAACTATCTGAGAGTTGGGTTTCTGGGACGAAGGGCCAGAGCTTACGTCGTGGTCACGTGCATGTGCGCGAAAGCAGAGCTGTCCTAGGATTGAATGACCTTAGGGCGATGGTCTGCCCACATTGACCTGTAGGCAACGCTTGTGCCTCTTCCTTGGGCAGTTTCCTGGAGCATCGGTCCATCTGCTTTGCTTGGTACTAGCTTCTGGGACAGGTTTTGGGTTTTGAAGGCCCAAACCCTGATTTTTCTGTCTCCAGAGCTGAGCAGGGGGCTCTTGTTATTCAGAAGTGACTCACCCACTCAGTCTAGCGCCATCTGTGAGTGGTTCTCTCTGCAGTTGGAAAAGCTTCTGCCGAGCTGACCACAGGGAGGCTGGGAACCAGGCATCCATGCCCACCGTTGTCCAAAAAAGGCTGAGATGGGGAGCCCAGGGTTCATCTCACCTCCACCACTCTCTGTATCAGCTCTGCAGCTGCTGAGCTGGCAGAGGGGGCTCCCAGGTTCAGGGTCTTGCTTCTGCTATCCCAGGCAGGACAGCATCACACCAGATCTCCCACCGTGGCTCTGTGCATTTTCAAATCCTCATGAGCCTATCCCTGTTTTGTCTGCAGGACCCATCTTTCCATATCAGCTTGGCCTGGTGTGTTGGGGACATGTCTGGCAGACTGGAAGGGCAGTGTCTGCAGGAGCTTCAGGTATGTCCCCAGGCAGTGTGGAGAGCAGGGGAGGAGCAGAGCTGGTGTCCAGCCACGTCTCCCCACTGAGGGCGGAGAGTGGGAAATTCTCTTCATTGAGCAAGACAAACTTCATGGGGGTAAAAGAAGAGAAGCTTTTGAGGAGAGCGTGAGTTAAGTCACCCTCCAGAGGCTTCCAGCCACAAACAGGCTCATCTCTGACTTGGTTCAGAGAGGGAGCTGTTGACTCCTTCCTCTGGCAGATCCACCCGCCTTCTACTGACTCCTGCATCTATTTTCCAGGACATCGTGGACAGGTTTGAGGACTCTGCGCTCCTGCTGCGTGTCCAATGGGAGCAAATCCGTTGCAAGTCAGGGAACAAGTACTTCTCTTTCCCCTTGAGGTAGGGGCCAGTGGGTCTGGGCATTTCAGAGCCTCGAAGACCCTGGTCTTCAACCAAGCAGCTCGGAGCGGTGCAGGCTGTCACGCATCTTCTGTGCTCTTCTTGCCTGCTCAGCACGTCTGGGTTGTTTGTGGCCTCCACTCAGGCTACTTCCAAGTTTGAGTTGCTGGCTGAAGAAATGCGTGCTTGTAGCAGATTTCATTCTGTGCAGTCAGCACCGGTGGTTCCAGCCATCCCATACTTGCTAATTTTGCTGATTTTTTAAAAAAAAAAAGAAAATCAGTTCTCTATAAAAGCCATAGTTGCCTTACGGGAAGGAGGAAGAAGGTAGCGTGGGAAGCTGTTGCTGAAGAGAGAGTGTCTCGCACGTTGGAAATGACACTGCCTGATTGTCAGGAACATGCCTTGAGTAGCAGGAGGGGAGGACATGGAGCTGGACTCTCTCACCAGAGCATCTCCCAACTTTAAGCCAGGACAAGTTCCTGACTCATTTTCAGTGTCCCTCTCATGCTGCTGCTGCCGCCTCGATGGAGAAATTTCAGTATCTGGTCCTTTTGCCAAGTAGCAAAAGATGAAATTCAGAGGGGAGAGGTTGGAAACCCCTTGTTTTCAGTCCTGTGGGAACAGGGCTTTCATTTAAGGTTGTGCATGCCATGAGCCCAGGACGTTTTTGGTGGGCTGCTGCTCTCTGGAAGCGCGCAGAGGGCGAGCTGGAGAGGGGCACTATCAGCTTTTGCCTGAGCTGGGAGGGTTGTGCCCACGGGTGAGTCAAGGGGTGGCAGCTCCTGCCTGGGCTCCGTGCTTTTTCCGTGTGGGAACAGCACCCCTCCACTGTCGTGGTGACCCTGGGGACCGATGGCTGGACATTTTCCCTTGGGAGAAGCTCCTTTTTAATGTGTTTGTTCCTGCTGGGAGGGTGGCAGCAGTCTCTTGGGTGCTCGGAGCAGGATACTGATGTGCTACCGTGAATTTTTCATGCCGTGTCTGTCTGATAGAAGACTCTGGGACTTCTGATCAGTAAAAATGTGTCTCCTCGTGTCATAAAATTGTTTCCATGACATATTTTAGCCATTCCCTTTCAGACATGCCCAGCTCCCACAGACTTTAGATGAGGCCGTGCCTGCAAGCCCTGCCGTGAGCTCGGCGCTGCCCATCGTGGCACAGGAGAGAGACCGGGGGTGTTGTGGCCACGGGAGCATCCCAGCAGGAGCGGTGGTGCCCGCCAGTGCCAGTGCCCGTGCCAGAGCTGGGCTTCAAAACCTGTACCCGATTCTGTTCAGTCCGTTTCTGGGCGGAGGGTCTGCCGATAAGGTGTGTGCTCACACCCCGGGTTTTCTTTCGGGGAGGGAAAAGCAAACAAAACCGGATATATTTAGCCCCTGGGGACTTCCAGTGAAACCGGCTCCGGCACAACCGGTTTCTCGGTGGTGCCGGGGCCAGCGGAGCCGGGTTAATGCCCAACCGGCCCGGCCCCGCGCTGCCAGCCGGCGGGGGTCAGGGACCCCGCTCCCGCCTTCCGGGGCCGGGGGAGGCGGCCGGGCTCGGTGCGGGGACGGTGGGGACAAAGTCCGGGGGTGCGGGGCCGAGGCTCGGCGTGCGGGGCGGGCTGGGGCTGCGGGCACCCGTGGGAGCGGCCCCGCCCC
>NW_015090776.1:3881054-3885881 GCF_001431845.1 Calidris pugnax | reverse complement strand
GGGGGGGGGGGGGGGAGCTCCCCCGGGACGCCCTCCCGCTTCTCCTGCCTGCACCTGCGGCCGCCGGGCAGACGGCGCTGGCAGGCGCAGGTGCAGGCGGGGATGTTCGGGGGGGAGTTCGAAGCGGGGACCCGGGGCTCCCCCGGGGGCGACGGGCAGCGGCTGGCGGGAGAGAGGAAGCGCTTTGTGGCCGTGCGGGGCCGCGGCGGGGGAGGGGGTGAAAGGGCCTTTGATAAAGTCTCTGCTCCGCCGCCCTGCCTGGCGGTGGTGGAGGGGGATAAAAGATAAAATGTTTCCCAATTAGGACATTACATGGGGGATTTTTTTGGGGGGTGAAAGAATTGGTAAAAGGGGAGGGGAAATTGGGAAGTAGAGGGGAAAAAAAAAAAGGGGAAATAGGGAAAAGAATTGGGAAAAGGGAAAAAAAATGGAAAATGAAAAGAGAAAAGAAATAGAAAAATAAAATTAAAAGGGATAAAAAAAATTCCAGCAATTAAAAGTAATGATAAAAATTGAAAGTAATTAGTAAAGACAAGAGGAGGTGGAGGCTGGTGCAGGAAGGAAGAGCCCCGGCGCGCCCCGGCAGCCCCCTCCCCCCCCCCCAGCCGCCCTGCGGGACAGAAAACCCTTTGTGGGTGGGGGCCGGGGCGGGGGGGTCCTGGGCTGCTGGTGGGGGTTGGCCTGGCCCCACGTCCCTCTGCAGCTCCTGTGAAACTCCTCTGGAGGAGGGCAGTGGGGGGGGGACAGTCAGCCAGCCAGCCAGCAGGCTGGCCCCCTGCCAGCCGCCTTCTCCCCCAGGGTCAGGGTGGCCCCCAGCCCCGTATCTGAGGATCCCCCCCACTTTGTGGGGCAGGTCTGGGGCTCCGTTCCCTGCCCACGTGCTCCAGCTTGCCCTGGGTGCGGCGTTTCCCACCCCCCCCGGCAGCTGGCAGGGACACCCCACCGGGAGGGATGCGGCCGGATCCTGCAGCTGTCTCCCCGGGGAGCTCCAGCTCCTTTTCCCCTCCGCCGCTGCTGCCTCACGCCCTGCTCTCCCCGGTGCAGGCATGGCTGCGGCTCTACGGCTACCTGCCACAGCCCAGCCCGCAGATGTCCACCATGCACTCGGCTCAGACCTTCTCCTCTGCCCTCGCCGAGATGCAGAAGTTTTACGGCATCACCGTCACCGGCATCCTGGACGAGGAGACGAAGGCGTGAGTTTCTCCGCGTCCTCTTGCTCTAGCAGAATGCAGCTCCAGCTCTTGGGCTTTGCCTGCCAGCCCCAGAGCTCTGCCTGTACCTGGAAACGTGGGCACTGTCTCCCATGGGAGCTGTGTCTCCCTCTTTGGGGGCTGCACCCCCTGCAGCCAGGACACCTCCCTCGCCATCCGCGACTGCTCTAACTCGGGAACCTTGGCTGCAGTCGGCTGAGCCCTGGCTCCATGCCCTCCCGGCAGGTGGATGAAACGTCCCCGCTGCGGGGTCCCAGACCAGTTTGGGGCACGGATGAAGTCCAATATGCGGCGGAAGCGGTACGCGCTGATGGGGCGGCGCTGGAGCCAGAGCCATCTCACCTTCAGGTACCCACCACCTCCGGGGCTTCCCACCCCCTGGCCCATGGAGAGCCATGGACCCCCTTGGGGAGCGAGCACTGTCCCAGGCCATCCCCAGCAAGCTCTGTACCCCCAGCATCCAAAACTACACAGAGAAGCTGGGTCGGTACCACTCATATGAGGCTGTCCGCCGAGCTTTCCGGGTGTGGGAGGAAGCCACACCGCTGGCTTTCCGGGAGGTGGCCTACGAGGACATCCGGCAGAAGCGGAAGAAGGAGGCCGACATCATGGTGCTCTTTGCCTCTGGCTTCCACGGAGACAGCTCCCCCTTTGATGGTGTCGGGGGCTTTTTGGCTCATGCCTATTTTCCTGGCCCTGGAATGGGGGGAGACACGCATTTCGACTCAGATGAGCCCTGGACGCTGGAGAACACGGATGTGTCTGGTGAGTTGAGGGCCAAGGAGGTGGTGAAGGCAACCAGTGGAGCTTCTGGGTTTGAGGGCAGGGGGATGCACTGGTGCGGGCAGGGGTGGCAGGGAGAGCAGCTCCGCCATGGGTGATGCAGGCAGCTCCCACCAGAGCACCCTCATCGCAGGGTGCTGGAGCCAAGGACCTACCCTGTCTTGCTGATGTTGCCTCTTTCTACAGGGAACAACCTTTTCTTGGTGGCTGTTCATGAACTGGGGCACTCGCTGGGCTTGGAGCACTCCAGTAACCCCAGCGCTATCATGGCCCCCTTCTACCAGTGGATGGACACCGAGAACTTCCAGCTGCCCGAGGATGACCTCAAGGGCATCCAGCAGCTGTACGGTGAGGAGCCGGGTTAGGGATCAACCCAGAGGTGTGATGCTGTGCATGTGTGTGGGGAAACTGAGGCATGGGTGCTGCTGGTCTGCATCACCCCATCCCTTCTCACCCTCCCAATCCAGGTACCGCAGACGGGCACCCTCAGCCTACCAAGCCTTTGCCCACTGTGACACCTCGGAGACGTGGCAGGCCAGACCAGAGACCCCCTAAACCACCCTCCCCAGGGAAACCGGAGCGACCCCCCAAACCTGGCAGCCCACACCGACCTGACCAGTATGGCCCTGACATCTGCGACGGCAACTTTGACACAGTGGCGGTGCTGCGTGGGGAGATGTTTGTGTTCAAGGTACCTGCTGGGACCCCCTCCTGCCCATTCCCTGGGGATGTGGTGGGTCCCTGGGTGGAAAGACCCTCTGGCGAGATGTCTGGCACTGGGACTGTGTCCCTGTGTCCCCCCCATCCTCTGCCAACCCCCCCGTTTCCCACCAGGGCCAGTGGTTCTGGAGGGTCCGGCACAACCGGGTGCTGGACAACTACCCCATGCCCATCGGGCACTTCTGGCGGGGCCTCCCCGGGGACATCGATGCTGCCTATGAGAGGCACGACGGGAGGTTTGTCTTCTTTAAAGGTGAGCAGCAAAGCTGGGTGGGAGGGCTGAGGTGGAGGGGGAACCCCCCCCCAAGCTGCCGAGAGCTGGTTGGCTTCATCCCATCCTGATCCCCCTCCCCAGCTGGAGCCGCTGCCTGACTCCAAAGGGACAAGGTGGCCACAGGCATCATACCCCAATCCCTACCCACAGGTGTCCCTGCCACAGCAGCTGGGGCATGGCCACCTCACCCCCTTTTCTGTCCCCCTCCAGGTGACCGGTACTGGCTCTTCCGAGAAGCCAACCTGGAGCCCGGGTACCCACAGCCCCTGGTCACCTATGGGCAGGGCATCCCCTACGACAGCATCGACACAGCTGTCTGGTGGGAACCCACGGGGCACACCTTCTTCTTCCGTGGGGACAGGTAAGTGGCTCTGGGGTCCTCCTCCCTGCTCTGCCACCTCCTGGCCCATGGCAGGGGTGGGCTTGGCGAGCGGCAATGACCCCCATGTTCCTCACTGCCTCCCTCCCCCAGATACTGGCGCTTTAATGAAGACACCCGCTCGGTGGACCCCGGCTACCCGAAGCCTATCTCTGTCTGGGCAGGCATCCCTCCCTCACCCAAGGGTGCCTTCCTCAGCCAAGATGCCTGTAAGTAGAGGAAGAGAAGAGGGATGGGCAGGAGGGGGGGACCAGAGGGGATGGGGTCATCCCTCTGGTGGCGTAGCCACATGGGCTGGAGGCCAGGAGGGTGCTCAGGAGTCAGCATTGAAGCCCTTTTGAAGGATTTCACTAGTCCTGGAGCAAACCCTGCTGTCCTCAGTGCCTGCAGGGATTCCCAGGTTGTGGGGTGCCCTGCACCTGCCCGCTTATCCCTCACCTCCATCTTCTTCTTCCCCCCCCCCCCCAGCTTCCACCTACTTCTACAGAGGCACAAAGTACTGGAAATTTGACAATGAGCGGCTCAAGACAGAGCCAGGTTATCCCAAATCCATCCTACGGGACTTCATGGGCTGTTACACGGAGCTGGTCCCTGACCCTCATCCCCACTGGCCGGATGGGGACCAACCCCCCTTCAGCCCTGATGGGAATGGGCGGGCTGACAGCGAGGAGGAGGAAGAGGAGGAAGAGGAGGAAGATGAGGAGGATTACAGCGAGGGAGGCCACCAACCGGGTGGGGACGTGGATGTGGTGGTGCAGATCGATGAGTACACGCGCACCATGAGTGTCGTCATGGTGCTGGTGCTGCTGGTGCTGCTGCTCTGCATCCTTGGCCTCATCTACGTCATTGTCCAGATGCAGAAGAAGGGCACGCCCCGAATGCTCCTGTACTGCAAGCGCTCCTTGCAGGAGTGGGTCTGACCCTGGCTCCCTCCCCAACCCACCCCCACCACCATGGTGCTAACGATGAACCTGACCTCCCCCTCCCCTGTCCTTCCCCACTGCCTCGGCCCCTCTTGCCCCATTGTTGCTTGATGCCCCCAGCCCCCCCCAGAGCAGCTGGGCTGGGACCAGGGGATGGTTACAGTAGGCTGGAGGGCATCCAGGTCCTGCCTGCTCCCCCACAGCTGTGACCCTCAGGTTGCCACGCATCGTGTTGCACCTGCCTCTGCCATGGGGTCCCAGCAGGGTCCCTTCCTGCCCCCCGAACCTGCCGTGGCTTTGCCTGCATCACGTGGGGCGGTGAGCGGGTTGGGGGCTGCTCATAAGTGCCATGAGCTGGCAGGTCTCAGGTGCCAGCACCTGCAACGACAGGGAAGTGCGAGGGGAAGGGAGGGCCAAGCTCCCGGCCATGTTTCTGGTTGAACCACAGGGATACAGGGATGTGGTGCCTAAAGATAGCACGAGGGAGGAGACACCACCTTTGCAACATCACCACTACCACCCCACCACCACACCCCC
>NW_015090776.1:3831166-3881044 GCF_001431845.1 Calidris pugnax | reverse complement strand
CCCCCCCCCCCGCCGTGGGCTCAGCACAGCCCGGACACTGCCTCTCGTGGGGGACAGCCCTGGGGACACACAGTCCCATGGGCAGGGCAGCGGGCATGGCCACCTTGTGTATGTATTAAACAGGTAGGGTGTGTGGAGAGCCATGGTGCCATCCTTGTCCTTTCTGCTGTGGGGTGGGGGCAGGAGACCTGCCAGCTGCCCTGCACGAGCTTTGGCAGACGTTGTGGTAAGGGAGGATTGCTCAGGGGTGCCACCCTGGCCGGGTGCCATGCTGGGGGATGCAGGGAAGGGGCCACCATGACCAGCGATGTCCTCACAGCAGCCTCTGCCTGGGGGCTACAGCGTTTTGGGTGGGGGGGGGTTGGTGAAAACTTCCCCGCAACGGCAGCGGACAGAGCTGCCTTTCACCAGCTCCCATGGCAGCAGCAACAGCCTGGCTGGGAACACAGACAGCCTTGTTCTTCCCCCGGCCAGCACCATGCTCCAGCCCCGGGCGGCCACCTCCCTTCCCAGGGCAGCCGGGGGATGCTGCGGGGACCCTCCTGCAGCCAGTTTAATGGGTGCTTCGGCTCCCTGTCCCCACACGGCCCTGGTGGGTTTCCTGGGGGGTAGAGGGTGGCTGTAATCTGTCTTGTCGCTGCAGAGACTGGGGAAATAATGAGGAGTGGGAAAGATGAGGCCTGGGGAGGGCAGTGGGGAAATTGGCTTTATCCAGAGAAAAGTGTTACTCAGCCTTTGATGAGAAGAAAAACTCCACCACAGCGGGTGCCATGGGAGACAGCAGCTTCCCTGCCTCTGCTGGGGATGCTTACCATGGTGGTGAGAGCTGAAGCTGGTTTGAAGTCGTGGGTGAAGCTTCAGGGCGGGTGGCGCAGTTAATACACTGGTGGGGGGGCAGCCAGTGCCAGGTGGTTGATGTGTGTGTGACCCCATGGAGTCGGGGGGGGGGGGAATTCTCCCTGTGGGACTGGACTCCCTCCAGCCAGCATCCCCTTCTCTCCCCTCCTCAAGCTTCCTCTGGCAGCACCCAGCTGTGCACCTCAAGAACCCCTGGCACCCCGACAGCACCTAGTGCCCCTGCTAGGCTCTCCCCATCGGGCTGGTGGCTCTAACACAGAGCTTCGTGCAGGGACCATCAACCCCTCCCTGCCCTGCTTCCCCCTGCCACCCCGGGGCTCCAGCTGCCCCTCTGCCCCCATCCCCATCCTGGCAGGAGGGCAGCCCCCTCTTCCCAGGTGGGGATGAAGCCTTTGTGCCCCCCCTTCCCCCTCCCTAGGACCCAGAGCTGCTGGCTCAGCGCCCAAGACTTGGCTGCAGCCACTTCCCGGCACTAAATTACCCTGAGCCACCCCACTACTCATCAGCCACTAATTACTTTAAAAGGAAGGCACCGATGCTGGGCTCTCACCCTGCTTTCCCGGGGCTGCCCGTGCTGGTGGGGGGGAGACCCTGTAGCCTGGGCAACCCCTCCCCTGGCCTGGCCTCCATCCCTGCCCACACTGGGCAGTGACTCCCCGCCATTAGCCCATTCCCTGGGAAACACACTTGGCTCAGACCCAGCACATCACTGCAGCCAAGCAAGAAGCCAAAATCAGGGACAGAAAAACCCTGAAGAATTGGGGGGGTGGGTGGGGAAAAAAAGGTCTCCAAGTAGCTGTGGGCTGTTGTATTCCATCAGCCAGGCCATGCTGGGTCACATTCCTTGGCTTTTACCTCCTCTCAGTTTGGTTTTTACCATTCTGCCCAGATTTGCACTTGCGTGGGTCCTCCCCAAGGCCATGGGAGGATCTACAGCTCTGCAGAATGGGATCCCTGCTGCAGGCAGCCCGGCACCCCAGCCTGCCCTCAACCGGGGCCAAACCAGCACCAGGAGCTACCAAATTAGCACAAACGCGGCAAAAGGCAAGGCAGGAGAAAAGCGTGGCTGGGATTTGCCGCTCCCCACCCCCACAAAGGCAGCTCCAGCTGCATTTCCCACACTAGATGCACTTCCCATGACAGATGCATTTCCAACAACAGATTTATTTCCCACGGCAGCTGCGTTTCCCCTGGCTCCCGGGGAGCGCTGAGGGCTTGGCAGGATGCAGGGGTGGGATCCCCAAAGCCCAGTACCCAGAGAGATGCCAAGCTCACTGGGAAAGCCAGCTGAGCTGGCCAAGGATGCCCAGGGCCAGAGGCTCATGGCATGCTCTTCCCTGGGCAGTCCCTCGACAAGGCAGAGGGCTCCTTGCTGATTCGGGGTGGGACAGGGGCTGGGAGCAATTCCCCAGGGGGAATTAACGGCGCGGGGAGCAGAGGCCACGGCTGCCTGGGTTCAGCGTGCTGGGACACCGCTTCCCACCCCCTCCTGCTTTTCCCAGATGCTGCAGCAGAGCCAGTGCCAGGAGCCCAGGGCCATCTGGAAATGCTCATGGACAGCAATGAGGGACCCTGCCGTAGACAAAGCTCGGCACTTCAGCAGAGGCGGGGCTCTTTGCCAGAGGCTTCCACTCTGCCCTGCATGCCCCCAGCGGGGTCAGCTTGCCTCCAGTCACCAAGGGGTGCAAGACCCCAGAGAGGGCAGGGATGCACCTGCTGCAAGGGATGGGGCTTTTGGTGGCTTTGGGGGAGTGCAAGTCCCACTCAGCCTGGCCCTGGCAGGCACCAGGCAGCCCTGCCAGGATCCACCCCCACCAGGCAGCTCCCAGCTTCCCAAAAATAGACTGGAGGAGCCCAACCTGGAAAAGACCCCAGGAGCTCAGCAGCGTCCAGGCCCTGTCACTGCAGGATGGGGCTTCCCACGCCGCCAGAGCCTGAGTGATGGTGGTGACCAGGGCTGGCAGGGGCTCTCTGCATGGTGCCTGCATGGCACCATCACAGGAGAAACAGCACTTCCTCCTGCCTCCTCCTCTTCCTCTGCAAGCCAGGGTGCGATCCCCCATGCACCGCTGAGGAGAGGTTCCCAGAAAGCAGAGAGGAAGGCGGGCTTGGTACAGAGGAAGAACAGGGGCTGGGATATGCCAAGCAGCGACTGGCCGGTCCCAAGGCCGGAGGAAACGATGCTGGGGACAGAGGGAAGGGCCGTGGGGCCCTGGGAAGGGTTGAACCTGCTGCCTGTGTACGCTGCAGGCAGAGCTGTGCTCTGGGTACTCGCTGGGCAGGTGTTGGTGGGATGCACTGAGCGCAGCACATGAGTACACTGCTTATGCCTGTCACCTCCCCTCACACCCACCTTGCCAGCCCAGCTCCCCACAGTGCCAGACCCTTCACCTTACAGGGAGGAAAGTAATTTTTGAGGGCCCAGTGGCAATGCACAGTCTGCAGGTCAGCTTCAGCACAACTTCGCGTCCATTATCTTCTCACCTCCAAGGCTCTCCCTGTCACATCCCAGGATAGCTCTCGGGATGTACAGCCATTCCCTCACCTAAATAAAGTCTTGCTTGTGTGGTCCTATTTTGCAGCCTGCCAGGGGAAGCTTTCACCCCTCTCTTGCAGGCGCCAGCTGGGCAGGAAGATCAGCTCTCCCTGCCTGCAGAAGTGGCCAAGGTCCCCAGTACCGTCATTCATTTTTCCTGGGTGGTGGCCAATGGCAAAACTCAAAATAAGTATTTCCCTCACCTCCAGCACCACCCACCCCACACTACAGAGCAGCTGCAGAGGATTAGCATCACCCTGGAGGTGGAATCCCTCCACAAAGACTACCACATTTGGCCCAAGACATCCAGGGAGATGCAGAATGGGAGGCAAAGGGCAAGGAGCAAAGTTTGGCCCAGACTTCTTTTGATTCCTGCATATCATCTCCATGATCAGTGCTCTGTGCTTTGTGTCAGGGTCTACTCAATAGGAAGAAGACAAAGAGCAAAGGGAACGCCATAGGCAGGGACAGACACCTGTATCAGTGTCCTGCTGTGCTGGGCTCTTACCCAGGCTGCTTCTGCCCCAGCAGCAGAGCACAGGGACAGAAAGCTTCCCAGGAAAACCCTGTTGTCTCCTTCCCCTGCCCGGGCAGAACCACTGGAGCCAAGGGAGGTCCCAACCTTGGCTTGCACTGCACAGTGACTGCCAGCTGCTCCAGGCTCAGCCCAAAGCAAGTCTGTTCCAACATGGGGAAGGTCGCTCTCCCCTGGCTCTTGTTCTGAGGTGCTGGAGCCTGTGCACTTGCCCTCCTTCAACAGCTGAGATTTCAAAAAGCAGCTTGGCCTTTGATGTAGACAGAAAGCAGGCTCCCAGCACTTCCCTCCCAACCAACCACCCACATGCAGGACCTTGCTGCAGCCAATGGAAGAAGGTGAAAAGCCAGTGGAGGCAACAAAAACTCACCTTTGGGAGGGCCCCACTCCACCCCAGATTGAACGAAGGGCTCCCTGTGAAGAAAGATTCCTTTCTCTCCCACTAGAGATGAACCACAATAAGGACTTAAGCAGGAGGGAAGGAGCAGGCCACCCACAGAAAGGCGTACGAGGAGATATTTAAGGCCTTTTCTCCCCAGTCTGCCTGCACTGAACCAGAACCCCCTTTTGCTCGCTACTCACCCCAAGCTGGGGCTGCCCCAGGAGCACGCAGGCAGTAACCATCCTCAAGGCAGACTCCCATCTCTGCACCCATGTCCTTCCTTGTCTTCCTCCACTCTTTCCACATAGGAGAGCTTCGTGTCCCAGCCAGGCCAAGAGCCATAACCAAAGCAGTAAGCAGCTGGACACTTCGTCACAGGAGTTTCCTAGAGTAAATGTGCACTAGCAAAACAACTGCTGACAAGATGCCTGTGACATTGTGGCCTCAATGCCAGAAGCATTCTCTTCTCCTGCAAGGAGAGCATCCAAACTTCACTCACAGTTACATTTTTGATGGGAAAGAGGGAAGAGGAAGATTTTTTTTTAAGAACACGACTTAAGTCCACCACTGCCTGGTGCTAAAGAAAAGAGCCAGTATCTGATGATGCTCCACTTTGTGCAGCATGTAAACAGGAAGATGCAATATTTTGATTTATATTAAAAATATACAGAGGGTGCACATGGATGTAAGGGTTTATGGCTGGTAGTTTGTTCCAGCAAGTCTGCTGGCACAGCTCCTAGAGGCTGGGCAGGAATTGGCAGCAGGGCCCATCTAGTCTCTGGGCAGAGGAGCCAGCTTGGGACCTCAAGGAGCCAAGCCCCTCGTAACACAGGAAGGTCACTTGCTCAGAGTGAGCTCCACTCCTTGAGGACAAGGGGTGACTCCAGCATGGGCTCAGAAAGGCAGCAGCTCCTGGTGAGCATTCAGCCACCACTGACTGATAAAAATATGCTCATGAGGGAGGGCTTGTGGGAAAGGATGAACTCTTTTCCCTGCTGGGGTGAGATGGATTCCCTCAGCAGCTTTCCCAGCCCTGGCAAGCTTTGCAAACATGGCAGAAAAGCCTCGCTATGGACTTCATTAAGGTTGATCCTTGGCACATGATAGAGTGCAATTCCACTTAACAAATCTCAGGTCCAGCCAAACCTTGATAGATATCAAAGCAAGATGGATGGTGCCTTCCCATGTGGATTTCCTTGGCTTGGTTCCTTAGAGTTACCAAGCTCTTCAGCTGCTATGAAAATTGGAAAGGTCTTCTGCAGAAAACCTTCTGCAAGTGCAATCCATCACCACGTGGCAACATGGGGTCAGCACCTCCAGTTCAAAGCCCACTAGCTTTAAAGGCACAAATTAGGCAGCTGTGTTAGGCATCCCAAGAGCTGGCCACAGTGGTAAAGTGGAGTCCACACAGAGGACCTGCTGCCCACAAGGATGCACAGACATATCAAACCTTCAAACCAGGTGAAGAGTCAATGGGCAGGATTAAACCCAAAATCTGGGGCAGACGTCACCCAATAGGCCCTCCTGGGACAGACCAGCTTTGTTTTACAGGATAACAACGAGAGTGAAGTCTTCCCAATTCAGTGCACAGCCCAACACTAGTGGAGGATCAGCACTCACCTTTGGTACCTACCAAAGGAGCAGCTGTGGGAGCCTTAGCCCCAGGGAGGAAAGGCATCAGCTACTCCCAGACTCTTTCTGTTACTGGGAGAGGGCTGCAGCCTCCCATCTGCAAGCCTGTCAACAACAAAGGCAGATTGGTTTGAGGCAGGGAAGGGCAGCTTCAGCACAGGAAAAGACTTCCGCTCCTGTTATGCTGCTTTGCTAAACCTCCCCTTTGATCCCTGGGGAAAGGGACAATTTGGCAGCTGGAAGACTATTGTGTGCCTCTTGCTATAAGTAGCTGCTAAAGGCTTAGTTGAGAGGTGGAGCGAGTTGTTTAACTACACAGCAAACACAGTGGTGCCCTAACTGGCAGGTAGAAGCAATTTGTCACCGCTGGGAAAATGGCTTCAAGTAAGAAGGGAATGAAAAACCCATTTCCATGTACTGAAAGTGAACAGCATGAGATTTTGTCATAGGTAGAATACCACAAACCTCCTGAACCGGACAGAAACCTTACCATTTTTCCTCTCTTGTGTTGTTCACACCTGTGCTATCCCTTAAACAGCAAGGCTGCCAATCAAAGTCAATTTCAGACACAAGTTCTAACATCTGGGTTCCTAAAGAAACTCTTCAGCACCCTCTGAAGTGCTAACGTGTGCAAGTTAAAGGATCCATCATAGGAGGAAGAAGCCAGAAGCAGACTTACAGAGTCAAATGTTTAATAACTTTCCAAAAGTATTATGTCCATATTTAGAGCATATATAAAATAAGAGATGGAAAACAAGGAAAGAAAAAATAAAATTGGTATCTTCAAGAGGGCACACTTAACCCCGTAATTCCTGCTGAATCTTCTCTTTGGAGGCACAGTGGCCACTTGGAGCAACCCCTCTGTGCAACAGAAGGTCAGGTATCATGCTACTTGCAGTGTTTAGGCTCAGCACTTTAGGAACAGCTAGGACAACTCGCACACCAACAACATAGTCCCAGACCTGTTACACGGTTAATTGTGTCCTGTCCAGAAGAGGGATACCAGATGAATTAAAGTTACCCCAGCCAAGATGAGCTGATCTAAAACTTGGTCTCAGGAGGGCCTTCTCTTCCACCTGCTTTTGTTTTCCTACTGACCCCAAACACTTCTCACATCTCTTCCCAACGCAGTGTTATTGCTGGACAGAGCAGGGAGAAGAAAGGAGACACTTATTAGACTCAGCAGCACCAAGACAACTGTAAGCACTCCCAAGCATTCCCCAGACACCTCCAGGAGGCTGCTACAGCCCAGAAGAATGGGACAAGTTCCCTAGAGGTGTTACCTCGTGTTAACACTGCCTTCTACCTCCTACTAAGGTCAACAACCAAGAGCCTTCCCCAGTTCCTTGAGATTTTGCCTAGGAATCTTCTCTGCTAGAAGAAGCACCTGCACTGGGACAGGCTGGCCTTGGCAAAGAAGGTGCTTCCTCACAAGCCTCAAGACTGCTGCCGATATGCCAGGGACTCCTCTCCCATCACCATAACAGCAGAGTTTGGCATCTCCTCCTGCTAGGCAGCCACAACCTTGCCTATCCCTTTCCCACCTTATAGCACCACCGTCTGCACTGGGTAGGAAAGAGAGCAGACGGCAGTTAAGTTCGGGCTAGAGGAACACAAACAGCATCTCTCCAGCAAGACAAGCGTGGAGCTGCAGCCAGCTCTGAAGAGCAAAGCCACTGTGCTGAGTCATGGGTGAAAGCTCCAAGAAATGCCAGGAGGCTGCCACAGTGCCCAGAGTCCTTCAACCCAAAGAGGAAGGACGTGGGCTGCACAGCTCACCCTGCTTCTAGAAGGGAAGGACAACTTCCACATGTTTCAGCAGGAAAGCCACTCAGCAAGGCACCCCCACAGACTGCTCACCCTGGCATCAGCGAGGGTACTCCCTGCCTGACGGCCAAAGCTGGGAAGAGCTCTGCAGCTAGAAGAAACTCTGGATTGTGAAGGCAGTGGGAGGAGGAAAGCCAGCCTGGTCCATCTGCTGCTCCCACCCTCCTCGCCCACAGCTAGCTCACCTTGGCCTTGTTCTGGACAGGCAGGTATAGCTTGAACTCAGCTGGGAGCTCATCCTCTGAGTAGAGCCGGTCAGAGAAGTAAACTCGTCGGATGCGACAGTTGGCGTGGATCTGAGAGTCAAAACAGAGTGAGTCCATTTTCCACATGCTCTTTCCACATCCAGTTTCACTATTGTGCAGCAGCCTGGATTCCTTGGCTCAGCAGCTGGAGGAAAGACCTCACTGCCTCTCTCTGAATCCGACAGGGCATCAGAGAAGAAACATTGGCTCATGCCCTCTGCTTTGCATTAGATGCTCTCTCCAGCTGGCTCAAGAGAGTTGGCCAAGCTCTGGCATCTCTGCAAATTGAGATCTGCCTCAGTTGCTTAGAGGGTTATTTGCTATGAACCCACCTCTGCTTTTCCACCGATACCAGCATTTGCTAGAACACTTTCAGTCTCAGCTTGCTGCATTTTTAACACTCCCTCTTCCGGGCCCCCTGAGGTCAAGAATGAGACTGTCTGATCTGCACTGCCTGCACTATCAGCTGGCAGGGAAGGAGTCACTCCAGTCCCCCTCACGGGTATGTGAGAAGGCAGACATTTCCCAGTTGTCTGCTCATCTCAGGGCAGCCCCACAAGGAACTTTAGCAGTTCCATCACGTTAAGGCACAGGCCTGCTCCGCACACAGACATTCCTCAAAATAACACATGCCACTGGACACAGCGAACGTGAATCCCTGGCAAATGGAACAAGTGTCACATCATCAGGAGGAACAAACATTGCATCAGCTCTGCTCCAAGGGACTCAGTGAAGGTAGGGTCATTCCACCCACACTAGGAAACAAGCTTGACCAGGGTTACACACACACCATAACACCCCAGGTCTTTACCAGCCAGGCTCCCACTCAGCTGGTCGCTGTCTGGCATATCGGGCAGTAAGGCAGCACACAGCTCATTTCCAGGATGTGTAGCACGTTGCAGGGAGCTTTAAGGGGACTGCAACTCTTACCCTGACAGCCAGCAAGAGAAACAAGATGGAAATGAGCTCCTTCATCCCAGTCTAGTCCAGTGACATGAGGCAGCATCAAGCCATCTGTTGCCTTGGTTACGCCCTTTCTCCCCCCTTGCAGTGCTCTGCAAGGAGCAGGACTGGCAAAAGAACCAGTCAGGGCAAAGCTCAGATTCCCAATATACAGCAAGGCCATTCCAACCAGCAGGAAGATTACCAACCACAGTTTCTGTGGGCAGGACACGCCTGCTTCTCACCTGAACTCTGAGGGTCTCAATGTAGTTTGTCCCATAAGCCCGGCGTGTGAAGTCAGACAGGTTGAACTGGATTTGGTTCCAGCCATCGTCCAGCCGCATGGGCATGGTACAGATGAAGGGCTTCACCCGAGTTGTGCTCTGGTAGTTACTTGCCCGAAAACGCCGGCGTACGTTCTTATCATCCAGCACCTGAGGCAAGGAAGGAAGGCTGCTGACCCAGGTGTCAGGGGCCCCCACCTCACCAAGACAGCTCAGGCTTTACCCGTCTCTGAGACAAGGCTCTCCTACTCCCACCCCTCTGTTTCACAGCAGAAGTATCTTTAACACAGGAAACAGACCCATTTTTAGGAACAGCAACAATGTGCTTGTGAGCTGACTGACGCTTCCATAGCAGAAGACCTGACACGTGACATGGTCAAAACTCAAAATCATTTTGGGGATGACATGTTGCCTGAGACAAGTTACAACATAAGACTCCGGGCTCCCTGGCACCTTCCTCACTGGTGCCTGGAGGGCATGCTCCTTACCTGCACTTCGAAAGTGAAGTATTTCTTCAGGTTCTTGATGATCATCACTAGGAACGGTAGTTTGATGCCCAGGGTCTTCTTTGGGTCAGCAGGGCATGTGATGTACGTGGTACTGAGAGGGACAGAAAATCACTTTAGGATCTTACATGGCACAAAGCACACAGCCTGCATCCCAAGTCTCTCCCTTGACCTAATGCAATCTTGGAGGACAGGCAGAAAAAGATAACTGTGATCATAAGTTCTCAACAACAACCAAGGCTTCCTGTAACAGGAGGGAGAATTTCAGAGGTGGCTGCAGGGAGAACGAGATAAAAGGCCCAAAGAATGCATTTTTAAATCCCACTTTTCTCACACAGGGCATGAAACACCTTCCTGGACAGCTACAACTCCCCAGTTTCAAGGCCATGTCAGCACTGTTTCTTACCACAACCTCCTCTTACCCTTGACTGAACAGGCAGAGTTCTCCAGAGCACAGGAGAGGCCCTGTGTGCTCTATATGGCTGGGAGAACAGAGGTCATGAGCCCCAGAAGTACACGTCACGCCTGGCAAGTTCTGTATCAACACATCTTGGGAAGAGAAGCGTTGGCTCAGCCTGTCTGCAGGAGAGGAGTCTCCATTGCCCTTATAAGGACTGCCCTGCTCTGAATCACTCCTGGAGAAGCCTTGGAGACTCTGAACCCGCTCATGGAGCTGGCATCTCTCTCCCCGGTCGATGGAGACGAGGTTGCTAAGTGAAGCACCGTAAGCAACTCCCCTAATAAATCTCCCTTTGATCTTCCTGCTGTCGGGGGAGCAGCTGTCACGTGGGGAGAGCAGCAGAGCAGGTCCAAGACAATAAAAGATGCAGAAGGTGGAGTGCTGCTTTCTCAGTAACTGGCAGCACTGACTGGGGACTGGTATCAAATATAGCTTTTCTCTCCAAGTGATGGAAAAATAACGGGACTTTATTTTTTTATCTCTCAGCCTGACTGAGGATGAGACAGAGCTCTACAAGCACGTACATGGAAAGGCACAGCACAGTGCCACAGAGGGGTATTGTATTCTTCAATTTATTGACAAAGAGGTTGGAGCAGAGTCTGAAGGAGATGTCTGCTGGGCACTGACATCTTTCACTCTGCTCCAGGGCCAAGCCCACAGGGCACACTAGGGTAGAAGAAGATGCCTTCTCCTACCTGACGTTAGTTCCTTCTATCTCCAGCACCAGCGACTGAATGTCATTGTCAGTGATTCGCTTGATGTGGCCATTGCGCACCTGGAAGAAGAGTGAGGCAGTGAGCACAGATGTTACTTGACAGGGAAACAGAGGCCCCCACAGCTCCATTGAGAGGGAGAAAAAGATCTCAGGAGAACCCATCTACTGGGCTCTTATTGTCCTGGACATCGCTGTTACCAAGGCTTTGATCACTGCCCCAGAGTGCCAGGACTCCGTTTATGACCCAGCACGCTGCAGACACCAAGTGCAAGACTTCAATTTATCAAAATACCCTGCAGTGAACATGAGTGACTCAAGCTTCATGTTAGAGGCCCAAACAGACAAGCCTAAGTGTCAGAGCAAGATCAAACTAGAGTGGGATAAGGGGTAAAAACAAGTACAAGCAATACAGGGGCAAGCAAACAGCTGTCCACATCACCAAGGGCTCTAAGTCTCTACTGCTGGGCATGGCTGACAGCCTCTGTGGAAGAGCAGGACCAGAGGAGACCTTGCTTGAAATTCTTCAGAATCACAGCATATGCAAACACAGAGCCATCATCTGCTCTGCTGAGGGGCACAAGGATTTGGCTATTCAGATGCAGCCAGCTCCTCACAGGTCTCAGGGAGGCCAGGACCAGAACCAGGAACCAACACAAATGCATTTTTCTCCACAAGCCACATGGCTGAATCCCAGGGTCTGAGGATTTATTTTTGTTTTGATGAAGCAGCTTACTTCCCACCAAATTTATCTCCATTTAAAAGGCACTTTTGCTAATGAAGTCCTCTGCTCTTCCTCAGTGCTTGATCAGGAAATTGCAATTCTCCTTCCGGCTCCACGAATTAATTTCTTTAGCGCCTAACACTGCTGCTAATATAAAGGATACATTAAGCTTCTAATGGGATAGTTCCAGTCATGAGCTACAAAATGATTTACAGGTTTAACAATTCATCTTCAGAGTTCATTTCTTCAGAGGGCCCTACCTCGGTGGTGTTGCATACATTTGCTGGAAGAAAGGAGAAAAGCCAGATAAGCCCTGCGAGCAGCCCACCCCCTGACCCATCTCTACACTAAGCAGTTTCAAGAAAGCTCAGCCTGGATCCCCAGCTGCTGCGCACAAGAGCGCATCTCACCCTGCCTCAAGCCTGCACAGATACTTCCAGAAAACATTAAGCTCAGAGAGAGAATCCTTACGGGATAACCGTACCTCTCCTTTGCATCAAATGCAACTCCCATGGATTTATAGATCTGTTCAGGAGAAACCAACTGCCCAAGGTCTGGATGAGTTGCCTTTTATTTTTTTAATAAAATCACCAGGCGCACAGAAGCCCCATGTGCCTCTGTATTTGAAGCAGTGGCTGGCATATGGAAAATTAAATCCTGGAAACCACAAGGATGCAGACTTAACACTGGGAAATAACCATGCCTAAGCAAGTGACAGCAGCGCACAACAAAGCCTGCCTCCACGCCACGTAAAACACCTTTCACTCAGGATAGCTTACGGGCTCCACAGAGGGGAAAAAGGTTCAGGTTTAGACTTCTCTGGAGAGGACAGTAAGAAAGAAAACAGCTAAACATGCTTTAAACCAATTAGTCAGCAGTGTTTCTATCTGTAACCAGGTCCCCTTCCTTAGTCTGTGAAGGTTTTCCTTCCCCAGATTACAGCAACAATGAAAAGCAGCCACTCTTCCTCCTCAGCATTGCCAGAAACAGGATGAAAAGACAGCAGAAAAGAGAGGAGTTAAGCACAAAACAGCCAGACTGTGGCAGAACCCTTCCTCCTGGTCCTACCCAGCTCAGTGTAAGTTTCTGCAGTCAGGACCCAGGAGGGATGGTCCTGCTGTGCTCGCAGTGACTACTCAGCAAGAGCTCCCAGTCTCCAGGGGCTTTCCCCTACCTCACGGAAGCTCAGAAAAAAATTTCAGAAAATTTCAGAAATCTAAACAAAACACTCCACATTTCTACTTTGCCAATATTTTCTAGCCATCTTAAGTCTAAGATGGCGGATTTTTGAAGCTGGGAAAAAGGGCATTAACCCTCTTAGAAAATAAAAGTTCTTCAAATGCCTAATATCATCTGAATCAGGATTACTGGGAAGTTACCTGCTGGCTTAAGACAAACTGGAAAAGTTTTTTGGTTTTTTTTTGCAGATGCAAAGCTCAAATCTCACAGGGTTTGGAGGGAACAGCAGTTTCACAGACAGTGACTATATACACACAGGATTTCACACACAGAAATATGTATGTTCAATGTATAGTTCTTGAAGCTGCTGTTGCTGCTAGCAACACTAGTCAAACATAACAAAGACCAGAGGAAAAGGAGAAAGGGGCAATCCTCCCCAGGCCAAGCCACCCACCCACTGGCAGATGGGATGCCACAGTCCAAGGCCGACCTCTGGAGGTTTGCTCCCGCATCGTTGCTGGCTGCCCCGTCGTTAGGCAACGGACTTGTGCCAGCAACAACAAGCCGAAACACAGCCAGCACCATCACCCAGACTGCCATAGACATGGGAACACCCTTGCCTTGGGACAGGCCAGCGCTTCTCAAAGCCAGTGGTCTCTGGACTCTGGTGGGTCCAGAACAGGCACAAGACCCTTATGCCACCTCCTTTCCCCAGGGAGAAAGGGCAAAACAAGAGGCAAAAGCAGGAGCTACCTGGCGGTGCTGTACCACTTGGTGCACGCAGGTTTGGGGAGGAGTGAGCAGCATGGACTGCTGTACTCGAGATGCAGAGATCTGGGATGACCCAGACAAGGATGCTGTGTGAGAGAACTAACGAGTCAGAGAAGGGCTGCAAGAGAGGACCCTGCCACAGCGTTTGCAGGGACTTGATCCTGGCCACGCTTATCAGGGAAATTGCTATCTGCATCCTGGTAGCAGAGCACATGTTTGACATTCAGACAGGTATTGAACACCAGCTGACCTTGCGCCTTCCCAACAGCATTTGAAATTGCTAACGATATTCCACGTTGACAGGCCAGCAGAAGGAATATGGAGAAAGCAGCAAGAAGATCAATAGGTTTGACAAATTTCATTGAACTGTGCCCATTTGCTGTGCAGAAAATCGTCAGCCAGTCCCCTGGAGACTGGCTAGCTTACTCCGTGCGTCAGTGGGGAGGACCACAGTGGCAGGACGCTGCAGGAATAAACAGAAGACTGAGCAACGAAGTGCCAGAATGCAAACAGAAAACACATTGCAAACAGGTCTCCAAACCAGGCACGCAGAGTGCTGGAAGACAGGAGAAGAGAGCACAGCCCAGCAGTTACTGTCTGTTACTGTCTCTCTGCAGATGAGGCTGAAGGAGGAAGCTCTGCCTGCAGGGATGGTGGGACAGTCACCACGCTCTTCCCAAGGTCTGGACATTTCAGTCCTGCCAGAGTCCCCTGAGACAGGGCACTGGTGGACAGGCCAGATTGGGCTCAACAAGGTTTGCTGCCAAGGCCTGCCCAGAGCTTACCCACAGCCCTTGAGGGAGAAGAGAACTGTATCCTACTACTTAGAGGAAGGTTACAAATGCTCACAACAAGGAAAGGCTTCCAGTGTCCCACTTCTACACCTATATCAAATGAAGAAGCCTCTATTTCACACTGTCTCCATCAGCACAAGCAGTGCACATCCTACTAGGGTCAAACAAGAAATAGTTTCCTCAATGTCACAAAAGCTTGAGATTCTCTAAGATTTAAACAAAAACAAACAAACAAAAATCACTGTCTGCTGGTACTCTTTGCAAGGATAAGAGAGTTCATATTAGGCAGCTACGAATACAGTAATCAGGATGTTCACCTAGAACATAAAATCCCTTGCTTTCAATTCTCACCAAAACTACAGGTGCATTTTTTGCACCCTTGAAGAGAGCACCAATCACTTACTGCAAAGTGATTTTTCCAGAAACCCTAACCTTCTCCTGTGGAGATGCCAGAGCTGGACCATTTCTGGGATGTCTGAGTTTGAACAGATCAGCGTTTTCCAATAAATAAACAAACAAACCCACTGGAAAAATCCCTCACCATTTCTGGACATTTACTCACTTCATGGAAGTGCTGCCCAAGCCAGACGCCAGCCTGCCCCTCTGCTGCCAGCCTGGCAGGTTCTTGCCACGAGCCAGAGAGGCTTCACCAAGCAACTGAGCATCCAGATCCCTGCTTGCGGGAGGTCACCAGCACTCAAACCATCAGAGGCACTTCCAAACGCTACAAGCTCATAGAGTCTTTGCACTGACCAACACACCAGTCAGCAGAAGGAGCAGGATTTTCTGAAGGGGCTGAACAGGGGAGATGACACCCACACAGTGGAGCAAAGACCTGAGGAATTCCACTTTCTCAGCTCCAAGGCAGTGAGATGCTCTAAGTGCTGCCCCTTGCCTCCTGCTGCTGCAAACACACCAATGGTGTCAGGACAAACCCACCCCAACTTCTTCTAAATGGAAAACCAAGGTGAAAGAACAAGTGATGCCAATATTGACAGGCAGAAAACCCACTCTGGTTTCACACCACACCTTTGTGAGCAAGGTGATCCTCACAGCAAGCTCATCCAAGCTGGCCATGCTTCCTTAGCACAGACAGACGTCTGAGCGAGGAAGAGTACCTGCACACAGCCCTGCTGCTCATAGGGCTGCTGCCGCCAGGCAGTGCCAGAGGAGCCCAGCCACATGCAAGGCCTACAGCAGGTGATGGAAACAGCCTGCATACCCAGCTGCTGTTGCCATAAACATTTTTCATCAGTCCTTTCTGGCCAATCCAACCACTATTGCACTCAAACGGACCACTGCTTACATCCATCCTGCAAGCAGAGTTCCTGCCGGCTACCACATGAGCTGTGCAATTGCAATGGTATCACCCTGCACAGGACAATTCACATTGGAAGGCACCTCAGGAGATCTCCAGTCCAACCTCCACCTCCAAGCAGGGTCAGCCCAGATTGCTCATGGCTTCATCCAGTGTGGAGGTACACCACATTCCTTTGCCTAAGAGCCTTTAAATGTGTCCTCTCCTCACATCATCCAAATACACTGCCGATCTCTTCTTAAAGTCATGAATATTTGTGCAAAATCCCTATCGCAGGCACATGCACACAGCCAGACTATTGAGGGGCAACCCATTTCTTCTTAGAGCTGCATGGGTAATCCACCGATGGGAAACAGGATGGGTCTGTGCTACCTGTCCACCATCCCATGGCTTGTAAATGCCCATGTGAGCCCACTGAGGTCAAACAACACTGCTATCTGCTGAACTGCCCTGAAGGCTTTAATTCCTGCTGAAACCACGAGCAATTCAGGTTAAGTTCAAGCACCAGTAACTGAATACCTGTCACAAGCTCAGAGAGGGGAGCCTGCTCTCAGAGAGAGACGCTGCAAGTATTTTGCAGACTTGCTTTTAGGCAGCAATGCAACCTTGGGTGGTTTGTGACGGGCAGGAAGCAGAAGGTACCAACACCTCCAACTTCCTGATACGGGCTCCCTGATGCAAGATACCCAGGAGAAGGCAGGGGACCTCCAGAAACAGCAGGAAGGAAAAATAAACAGATCAAACAATTGTCACTTCTTGTACACCCTAAAAGCCACCACACGGCCTAGTACCTTTAGCAAACCCATTTTAGAAATGGGTCATACATGAGCGAAGACCCCCACCTCAGTTACACCCAGCAACCGCAGGGAAGCATCGTTTTGTTGTCTGCTCCTTATTTCCCGTGTTTGGCCTTTTTTGCGGCCTCTTGCTGTGCTGCACATCCTGACACGGGGCTGACCTGCTCCCCTGAGGAGGGCTCTGCTGCTCAGAAAAGGCAGAAAAGACACTTTTTTTATAATAACACATTCTCCTGAAAAACAATCCCCAAACTCCGGGGAGCTTGCCAGTAACTTGGTCCGGGTGGCCTACCGAGGGCGGCCCCACGGATGCCCGGGCCCCAGGCCGTGGGCCACAGCCCCTCGTATCGCCAGGCCGGGCCAGGCCTGCCCCGGGCGGCTGAGGCGAGCGGCCGCGCTGCTCCGCCAGTCCCGCCCTCTCCTCACCTTCTTGTCCCAGATCTGGAGCGGCTTGCTGCCGATGCTGTACAGCACCGAGAGGAACCCGCTCTGGAATGTGTTCTTGAACATGCCGGGGGCCGCGCCGGGCCGGGCGCTGCTCTCCCGCCACCGGGGCCGGGGCCGGGGCCGTCGCTCTGCGCAAGGATACAGACGCTCCCTCCGCGCTTCCGGGTCGTGGCACCGCCGTCACCAGGGAACTACTTTCTGCGCCTCTCGGCTGACGCCGGATCTACTTCCGCCCGCCGCTGAGGTGTTATGGGATCGCGCGCTGCCATGGCAACGGGGGCGGGCGAGCGGGGCGGGGCGGGGCCATGGCGGCGCTGAGGGCTGTCGGTCAGTGCGGGCCCGGCCGCTCTCTCCTCGGCGCCCTCATTTATCTCCGTGCGGGTTTTACAAACCCGGAGCGTTCGTGTGGTGTTTGCTCTCCTTTGCTGATTCCTAGTCCCAGTCTGCTCCCCAATTCTCAAGCTTCACTTGTCCCAGAGGGTGATGGTACATCTGTCCATCTGTCTGCCCATCCATCCGTGCATCCATCCACCCATGCATGCATCCATCCATCGATCTGTCCATCCATCCACCCATCCGTGCATCCACCCATCTGTCCGTCCATCCATCCATCCATCCATCCATCCACCCATCTGTCCATCCACCCATCTGTCCATCCACCCATCTGTCCATCCCATCCATCCATCCATCCATTCACTCACTCCTCTGTCCATCCATCCATCCATCCATCCATCCATCCACCCACCCACTCATCCACCCACCCATCCATCCATCCATTCATCCATCCATCCATCCCTGTGTTCCTCTGTCCTTCCATTCATCCATCTGCCCATTCATCCATCTGTCCATCGCAGTCCCGGCACTGCTCAGAGCAGCCTGCCCACACGCCTGTTGGAATCCTGCGTGAGTGTTAATGCCAGTGGCTCTGTTAGAACCCGCAGGGTGAACGCTCTGTGCTCAGCCCCGTGTCCATGGAGCTGCATTCTCGGGCAGCACTACGGCAAAGCCTGAGTTCTAGGAAGCAGCTCCTGTCACTCCCATGCCATTTCCTGACTCAGGTCTTCCAAGACATGGCCAGACCCTTTCCTGGACCTCTGTGGCCAAGGGAAAGGCAATCACGTTTGATGGGAAGGATGTTTTAGTCACACACAATGGCAGCAGGCAAGGCCCACCCCCTGCCAAGATGTTTCTGCTGGAGCTGGCTGAGAGTTCCTGCTGCGTGCTGACATGGCAGACCAGAGATCATAGAATCATAGGATCATAGAATGGTTAGAGTTGGAAGGGACCCTAGAGATCATCTAGTTCCAACCCCCCTGCCCTGGGCAGGGACACCTCCCACCAGACCAGGTTGCTCCAAGCCCCATCCAACCTGGCCTTGAACCCCTCCAGGGATGGGGCAGCCACAGCTTCTCTGGCCAACCTGTTCCAGTGCCTCACCACCCTCACAGGAAAGAATTTCTTCCTAATATCTAATCTAAATCTCCCCTCTTCCAGTTTAAAACCATTACCCCTTGTTCTGTCACTACACTTCCTGACAAAGAGTCCCTCTCCAGCTCTCCTGTAGCTCCCTTCAGATATTGGTAGGCTGATGTGTTGGACGTGTTGGTGCTGGAGACTGCTGCCTCATTAGGTCAGAAACTGCTGGAAAATTTGCAAAATAATGCTTTCCAGAGGAGCCTCCTGAGCACCGGCCGCTGCGGGAGGTTGTCCCAGTCCTGCCTGGTGCTTGCTGTCATGGTGCATTTCCTCAGACAGCCCCAGAACCATTCCATCTCCATGTGGAAACGGGATCCTGCACTTTCTGACACCAGAGACACGTGTCATGAGGCAGAGCAGCAGGAGGAAGGGGCAGGGAAGCTCTCAAACACAGCAGCACTGCCCGTGCAACGCCTACTGAAGCTCTGCTGGGTGCTTCCAAGCGCCACAGAGATCGCAGCGTGGTGTGGGGGTCTCCTGCCTGCGGAGAGGGGCAGCAGCTCCAGCTGCCTGGCCTCTTTGAGCAGGGGAGCGCTGGTCTGTGTCCAGGTGGAGACCTGCATTTTTGAATTAGTTGAAATAAGGATCTTTGCCCTCCTGGAGACACACCAGCCCCTGGCCCAGGAGCACGGCACAAGCCTGAAAGACAGCAGTGCCCACCGCGGGGTGAGAGAGGGCTGTGTCACATCCAGCTCAGTGCCCGCAGTGCCAAGCACAAACATATCTGCTCGAGCAAATAAAGGTGCCCGAGGAGTGAACCTCTGGAAAAGACCTTTCCCAAAGGCAAGAGAAGGAAGAAGCTTCCCATGCCACCTGCGGCATGCCACCTGCTGCCCAGCCACTATTTATTTGCCCGGGAAACCTCTGTGGCACAAGGACATGAGCCAAAGCCCCTTCATCTTCAGGAGCAGCCCCTTGTCTGAGCACGAGCCAGAAGCCCCAGCCGTGCACCCTACAACTCTACTTTTTCATGCTCTTTACTTACTCCTTTTAAATTGTTGGTGTTTTCAGCTCTGGCCTAGTCCCCCATAGAAAGCTTTACCTGTTGGAGCACGTTCATCTTCCTGCTCCGACATAACTATGACGGCAACAACTCTTCTCACTTACTGTGTGACTGCAAAGAAATTTGTTGGTTTTTTTTTTTTTCGTTTTTGTGAGACGGGATAAGATGGAGTACCAAGGCAATACAAGCAGGGGGTGTGTTGCGGGGGGGGCTGTTGTACAGCTTTACGGGTCATGAAAATGCTTTTGAGTATAGACGGGGCCTTGCAGAGCTGAAGAGGCTTACCACGAACAGCCTGGGCAAGAAATTACAGTTTTTAACTGAAACATATTACATTTCTTCTTATCATAGAATCATAGAATGGTTTGGGTTGGAAGGGACCTCAAAGATCATCGAGTTCCAACCCCCCTGCCATGGGCAGGGACACCTCCCACTAGAGCAGGTTGCTTAAGGCCACATCCAGCCTGGCCTTGAACACTTCCAGGGATGGGGCAGGGATGGGATTCTTGCTGTAATAACACCCGTAGCATCTATTTTCAATGTACAGGCACTAAACAGCACAAAAAATTACCATTCTGCCCCAGCTCTATGGTCCTGCAGTTTAAGGCCAGGCCCCTGTGAAGCTCTTGTTGCTCACTGATGCCCAGTCCAAATCCCGCTGAAAACCCTGGCACTGCCTGCTGGTTGTGCTCATCTGTCCCCTGAGCTACCGATGCTCCCACTGTCCCAACCATGCAGCCCCTTGCAGCAATCAGGTTATTGGCACTTTCTCCTTCATTTACAAAATCCCTCACACAAACAAATGGAGCACACGAAGAGCAAGGCATTATTTAGAAATGATCAGCTGTATTTAGTCGGTGGGTTAGAGAACGCTTTATATGGCACGATTAAATAACTTGTTCCCTTAATCAGATGGTAGGAGACAACTGGGACAAATATCCAGCTGCCATTCAGGAACAGCCTATGCATTCATAGAATCATAGAATCATTTAGGTTGAAAAAGACCCTTGGGATCATCGAGTCCAACCATCTACCCTACTCTACAAAGTTCTCCCCTACACCATATCCCCCAACACCACATCTAAACAACTCTTAAACACATCCAGGGATGGTGACTCAACCACCCCCCTGGGCAGCCTATTCCAATGCCCGACCACTCCTTCTGTTAAAAACTCTTTCCTAATGTTCAGTTTAAACCTACCCTGTTGTAACTTGAAGCCATTCCCTCTTGTTCAATCACTAATTACCTGGGAGAAGAGACCAGCACCAACCTCTCTACAATGTCAAGTAGCTGTAGAGAGTGATGAGGTCACCTCTCAGTCTCCTCTTCCTCAAACTAAACAGTCCCAGCTCCTTTAATCACTTGTTGTACGATTTATTCTCCAGGCCCTTCACCAGCTTTGTTGCCCTCCTCTGCACCCTCTTCAGCACCTCGGTATCTCTCTTGTATTGAGGTGCCCAAAACTGGACACAATACTCGAGGTGTGGCCTCCCCAGTGCCATTTTAATGTTGTGTTTTGCTACAAGTGATGTACCTGGAAATATGTTGTGGTTTCATCTTGTCTCTATTTCTCAATGAATTTTAACAAAAAATAATACCCATTGGCCTCTCCTCCTTCCCCAAGGCACGTGTGGGCTAAAGGTCAGGGCAGAAGCTGAGAAGCCTAATGAGATGTTAACAGGTACTAATAGTAAAGGCTGGCATTTGGAAAGAGGCCTCTGGGAGATGTATCTCAATGAGACTCACACACTGATGTTATCCACCTTGAAGATCACTGGGAAGATGTGGGAGGTGTCCCTGCACATGGCAGGGGGATTGGAACTCGATGACCTTTTAGGTCCCTTCTAACTCTAACCATTCTATGATTCTATGTTACAACACCCCAGTTCCCAGGGTACAGAGCAATTGGATTTTGGGGAGCAGGAGGAAAAGGCCCATCCTAAGAGAATAATAGGGTCCAAGACGTGAGCAGAGGTAGCCTGCTCCAGAAATAACTGTCCACTAAAGCATTTCCTGCCCTTGAGAGTTCCCAGCAATTCAATGCCTTCAGAGGAATGAGATCTCCAGGAGGCTGCTGAAACATTGCTCCTCTGAAGTTTCACATTGCTGGGTGCAGTTACTAGAGCAAAATGTAGCAGCTCTCTCTGGTATCACCAAGTCTGTGCTTGCACACACTTCAGGTTCATGGCCTGGGAAATCCTAACCTGGGCTGTCCACCTCTCAGCTTATATCCTCGCTGGAGAGCAGAGGCCTGGGATGGGCTGCATGGCCCAGTGGGCCAGCTGAATAGACAGTGCTTGGACCAGTAAAACCAGAACCAGGTTCAGCCAGTACCTTTGTGAGTCAAAAGCCTTCACTGCATGGCAAAAAAAAAAAACCAGAACAAAGCAAGGAGTATGAGATCCTGGGGGTTGTCCAGATGACTCCAGCTGTCTTTCCCAGCCTGGATTTTCCTACAGGAGCAGGACTGGATGATGGGAAGCTGTAATGAGGAAACCAAAAAGGAATTGGGCAGGAATTCCATAGCCCCTCCATGCAAGAGGAGGCAAGGTGCAAAACTGGCTTTAGGAGGGGATCCAAGGGAACCTAGGACAAAGGCTTTGGACCTCCTGCTGGATGAACTCTGAGCAGTGAAGGAGGAGGAAGAGGAAGCCGGGCTGCTGCAGAGCAGGGAATCAGAAGGGAACAGGAGTGTAAACATCAGTGAGCGCAGGAGGAGATGGTGTCACTGTGTGCTGGAGCTCTTTGGCAGAGAAAGTCAAGGAAGCAGGACGCACTGCCTTGGTGGGACCACTGTGCAATTGGACGTCATGGTGGAGCAAGGGGCGAGAATGAACCAAACCTTTCTGACTCTGGACAAACTGGAGACAAATAACAGGCAGGCAAAGAAGAGTTTATTTCTGACAAGCAACAGTTAAAAAGAGCATCCTTTATAAATGAGCTGTCAATTTGGAGAGGACCTGGGCTGCAGCAGGAAGGAGGTGGGAACCGGGGGCATGACCCAACAGTGTCAGGAGAGGGATGGATGAGGTAGCAACAGCACTTGGACATGCCTCCAATGCTGCAGGGACCTCAGTTCAGCACATGTTTGCAGCACTGCTTCTAGCCAGCACATGTGGACCTCAGGTGGACTCTGCCATGGGCTCTTCCCTGAAGGGACAGGCTGTCACCACTGGCCAGATTTAGGCATCAGGGATCACCAGAGTCCCAGTCCTGGATACAACAGGGTTATCATTACACCGTGCTGTGGCAGTGGACCAAGGAGCAGTAGCTTGAACTTAACTGATGTACACGTCCATGTCTGGCCCCACATAGACACAGCTCCGGGGGTGATGCACGAGGAAGTCATTGGCAAATTTCCACCTGTACCACTCACAGGTTTTTTGGTGAGGAATCACTCCTGCATTTCCGCTTCAGCCACTGCCTGGGGCTGGGTGAGAGCAGGACCCTGTGGTTCTGCACCAGCAGGAGCCCATGGCTCACCTTACTGGAGTTCCCTTTCCTGGAAACCAGCAACAGGTCCATCTTTCCCAGTCAAGCCTAAGCCTGGGCAGCTTCAGTTTAGGGGCAAACTGTGTAGCGAAAAACACAGGGCAGTGAAAGGATGGGACAACAGAAGAGAAATGGCCATGTACAGTCATACAGAGTCCAGCTGGAGGTTTTTAAACCAGAGTTTCAAGTGGTCCATTAACATCTACGACCACAGCCCAGCTTGGACAACCATCAGCGTCACAGCCAGGCTCTCCTGAGAGCTGCTGGTGAAGCACCACTGGTATCAGGGAACACCTGCAACGCAGAGGCCCATGGGCAGGAGCTCCAAGCTGCAGACTTTGCAGTGACGGTGCTGGGGAGGAGAAAAAAGTCTCAACCCAAGAAAGAGGAAGAGATAGGAGCTCCTGGGGTGCAGAGACAGAGCCCTGTCCAAGTCCCATGGGCTGGGAAAAGCAGGTACCAGCATTAGGTACCAGCATTAGCACCCAGGCCGCCACCCAGACAGGCAGCTCCAGAAGAGTGCGGGGGCATAAGAAGGTACACGTAACCTCACAAGGTACACACCTCTGCCGGTGGTGATTTTGTACAAAACTAGTTCTCCTCGCCCAGCCTGTCCTTGCAGGGCACCGGGAACAGCTCACGCTGCCAGCATCCTCCAGTGAGGCCAATCCTGCCCCACAGCTCCCCTCCTGCGAAATACTCCTCCTCATATGCTTCTTTTAAAACTTTTCAACAATTCAACAATATAGAATTATTTTTATTATAATACAGAACCGTTCATTGTGATACTACATCCCCTGCCACCCCCATGTCCTGTCAGAGACAGGCGCAAGCTGGGTAACCGTGGTCCATCAAAGGTTGGGAAGAGCCAGAGCAGAGGAAGGAACAACTAATCAACAACTGCTTTGCAAGCCCTTCATGGTTCCACTCTTTCTGGGCCAGGACGAGCTCAACAAGAAACCAAAGGCAGAAGAACCTTTAACACTTGGAAGGAGGGGCTGTGATGATAGAGACAGCTGCCCCACTCTCAGCCCTGCCCACGCCGCACAGTCTGCCCACCGTCGCTCTACATGGACTGATAAGATGTTTGAGTTGGTTCTCATTCTGAGCAACAGCATCAGACCTGAGAAGAGATGGGAGGAGGGAAGTGAGCGTGACAGGGCACTGCTGGCTTGACACAGAGCTCCTCTGGCCCCAGGTGACGAGGAGACGGCTCGGCCCACAGCCTCATGTCCTGCCACCCTGCTCCCAGCCAGGCCTGGCTGCATCCTTCATGCAGCAGTTGCATCCCAGGGCAGGAGGAAAGAAGAGCTACTCCCTGGCTCAGCACGTCTTCAGAAAGAGTCATCTACCCAGGCTGAGAGGAGATAAGCATGTGGAGAACCCTAAACTTCCAGCCATGCATCGGTAACTTCTCCTCTGCCATGTACCAGCCAGACTGAGACCACTGCCTTGGGCACTGGCTGTCTGAGTCTCATGTTCCACAACAGCCGACCCCCCACTGTCCCCAAACCCTGGCACCTCCTCTGCAGCCCTGTGGAAGTGGAGGAACCTGCCACAGCAAAACTCTCAGGGTTGACAGTGGGAAGAACTGCAACCAAAGACTATGAGATCCCAAAATGCTCAGGCAAGAGGGGCTGGAAGGGCTAACCTAACCTCCTCGAGGAGGCAATGCCTTCGGCTCTCACTCCTTCTGGCTATCCCATAGATTTGAGACGGCAGACGTTCAGACGTATAGATATTTATTGGTTTCAGTGAATTATACAAATGGATTGACCTGCTATCGATGCCAATAGAACTTTATTGGAATATGGAATGTAAACAGATGTTTCAAATAGAAACATTGCAACCTTATAAAAAATTAACTATTTCAACAATGCCGCAGAAGGAAATTCTGTGTTTAGGTGCTGGTGGGAAAACACTATCTCCAGCTTCTAGGTTTGAGTGTCACCAGAACCACTTGATGAAGTTACACACAGAACAAGTAGAGGAGGCAACTGTGAATCGTGGGGCTATAAAGCCATCGAGGGATCTGATGAAAGAACCCGCAAGATGAACCCCCCACCCCCCACAACAGGATCGGCACCCCAGAATTCTACAAATGACTGACTTTGTTAAAACACTCTACGTGGGATCCCAAGTCCTGGATCAGTAGCTGCACAGCCCCCTCCCCGACAGACCACACTGCTGTTTGCTGATCCTTCCCCCTCCCCATGCTCTCCTGCCCAGCCTCCTCTCCCTCTTCCATCCTGTGGTGCTGGACCGAACTGCTCCAGAGCTGTGCTCTGGCACCAGTTCTCATGGGAGCCACGTCATGAGGTACGTGGTTGCACACCTATCACAAGCAGTCTTGCAACACTGACTTTCCTGAGCTCAATGGGAAAGTCTGGATAGTCCCTTTGCGCTCCTGCCACAAGAGCGGCCCCCGTTTACCAGTTTCCAAAGCAGGTCTATTGAGTTTCTTCTCAGAGCGAGCCTTTGTCAAACACATCCGGAGGGAGGATCTCACCTCTCTACAGCAACTCGGATCAGCACCTTCATTTTAATGCTCCAAACCAATCCTGAGATGCTGCTGGGTTTGTGGGTTGTTTTTTGTTGAACCTCCCCCCAACTGCCCCTGGCATTCGCAATTGAAACTGGAATTCAAGGGCCAAATTCAAGCCCAGAGTGAGCAGTAGGACTTGGACCTCAAAACAGAGTTGCACCTGCTGACCCCCAGCCTGAATTTGGTTCATCCAGTCTACAAGTCAGAAAGGCATGTTTAGAAAGAGGCATGCTAAGGGCTGATGGTGGAACGACCAGTTTGTCTCCACCAGCACGGTGGGAAAGGCTGGACTGAGAAGGAAGATCCATAGAGATGTGAATCAGAATCAGCTGTGTTGAGCCCTGGGGATATCACTACATGTTTAGCTCTTGCAAGACCATTTGCCCAGGGCTTTGGTACCACAGGGTTAGAGTTAACATTAACCACAACCACCAGAGAGGAACTGAGGTTTATGACCGCCCCCCCCCCAGGTTAGATTTCTGCCGAGTATAAAGGGGAGAGGAAGGAAGGGGGGGGGGGTCAATGGGAAAGTCTGGATAGTCCCTTTGCGCTCCTGCCACAAGAGCGGCCCCCGTTTACCAGTTTCCAAAGCAGGTCTATTGAGTTTCTTCTCAGAGCGAGCCTTTGTCAAACACATCCGGAGGGAGGATCTCACCTCTCTACAGCAACTCGGATCAGCACCTTCATTTTAATGCTCCAAACCAATCCTGAGATGCTGCTGGGTTTGTGGGTTGTTTTTTGTTGAACCTCCCCCCAACTGCCCCTGGCATTCGCAATTGAAACTGGAATTCAAGGGCCAAATTCAAGCCCAGAGTGAGCAGTAGGACTTGGACCTCAAAACAGAGTTGCACCTGCTGACCCCCAGCCTGAATTTGGTTCATCCAGTCTACAAGTCAGAAAGGCATGTTTAGAAAGAGGCATGCTAAGGGCTGATGGTGGAACGACCAGTTTGTCTCCACCAGCACGGTGGGAAAGGCTGGACTGAGAAGGAAGATCCATAGAGATGTGAATCAGAATCAGCTGTGTTGAGCCCTGGGGATATCACTACATGTTTAGCTCTTGCAAGACCATTTGCCCAGGGCTTTGGTACCACAGGGTTAGAGTTAACATTAACCACAACCACCAGAGAGGAACTGAGGTTTATGACCGCCCCCCCCCCAGGTTAGATTTCTGCCGAGTATAAAGGGGAGAGGAAAGGAGGGGGGGGGGGTCCTTGGTTCTTTGCCCTTCACTGTGTGACTGAAGGTTTTGCTTTTATTTGTAAACATCTTGAATTACCCGTTGTTTTCCAGTCTTCATCGCGCTGTTGTCAGGCCACTGGAGAGCACAGCGTTTTCTGAGCTGGGCTGGGACTGCTCCTTTACCACTGGATCTGCAAGAGACACAGAGCAGGCAGGAAGGGGAAACAGCATTTAATAAAGCGGAAGCTCCACCCTGACAAACCCTTCCAGAGAAACTGCCCTCAGAACGCACACAGCTGCTAAGGCTTTCACAGAGCAGGGAGCCAAAATTTGCCCTCACAACCCAAGATCCCTCTTCCACCCCAGTTGGCCCCAGCTTTTCCCCAGACTCACAGAAATAGGGGTGCTCCATCGCCTCCTTGGCGGTCAGCCTCTGTTGATGGTCATATCGCAGGAGCTTGTCGAGGAGGTCTAAGACTTCAGGACTGACCAGGTGTCTGTTCTCACTGTGGATGAAGTTCTCCCAGCGCTTCCGGGAATGCCTGCAAGGGGACCAGCTGTCACTGGCCAGCTCTGACCAGCACAGCAGCACCCAGAAGTTCCAGAGGAATCACCTACCACTACCCAGTTCTGAGAAGAGATGGCTGTGACAGACACTGCCCACAGCTCCTCCTTGCACAAGCTACTGCTCAGTAAGCACTTGGCCCAAGGTGGAAAACCCTCTTCTTTAGGTACACAATTGTGTGGATGTTCTATGCCTGGGAAAAGCACAATATTGCACATTCCCTTGTCTACAGGAACTAGACAACAGCATGCAGGGTGACATCCTCGGGACCAGAAGTGCTCTGGTGCAAAAGTGCAAAAGGCTGCCAGCCAGCCTTACAGAAGCTGTCCTCGCTACCCCATCCACCTCTTGTCCTATTCAGACATCTCAACTGGGAAATTCTGAGCCCCTCAGCCCACACTCAACTCCGGTGCCTACACCTCCACTTCTAGGATGTCAGCGAGTAGGAGAAGGAAGGAACAGGGGATGGCTTGTGGATCATGGGAGAGGCAGAAGGAAACAGCCTGCATTTCAGTGGCCTCCTGAGATGATATGAGCAACCAGATGGGAAGTCTGCAAGCAGCATTGTGACCCAGAAGACCAAAGCAGGCCTTTGCTGAGAGTCTTTCAAGGGGATGGACGTCAGTTTATCTCCCTCTCTGTGGAAAAAAGCCTGCATTTCACTTCTCCACTTACTGGCCCAGGATATCATTGAAGTGCGGGTCCAGTTCTATGTGGTACTTCTTGAGATACCCATACAGCTCATCTGTGCCCAGGACCTTTGCGATGCGAACCAGCTGGAACAAAAGGCATGTTGAGAGAGAGCAGAAGGGCAGACGACTGCTCTTGCAGAGGCAGAGCTGCCCAAATCTTAGAGCTCTCCTTCTGGAAACATCCCAGATGGAAGGAACATCTCCCCTGAAACTTGCTTTTGCAACACGTGCAGAAAACAAGTCTCCTACATGAGGCAGTAAGGCATAATCCCAGATGGCTTAACTAAAGACATAGCAACATCCTCCCAGCCTGGCATCTGATCCCCAGAACCTCCCCACTATACACACAGAGACGAGGCAGTGACAAATGTCTCAAGAAACAAGCCAGGTAGCAAAGTCTTTACTTGGTCATAATTGTCCTGGCCATGGAAGAAGGGCTCCTTTCGGAAGATCATGCTTGCCAGCATACAGCCTAAGCTCCACATGTCTAAGCTGTAGTCATACATCTGAGGGGAAAAAGGAGAAGCTGTCAGAAAAGGCACGCTCACCACAGCCCAGTTCCCCAACTGCATAGGCAGCCTCAGCCTTTTCACTTCACAGCCAGCTTCTTTGCAAGCCAGGCAATGCCCTGGCAGGCAAAACCAGACAACCCAAAGGTGGCCAAAGTGCAACCCACAAGTGGTATCACTGGCTAGCAAGGAGGAGGCAGACTCTTACTTGGTAGTCCACAAGGAGCTCCGGTCCTTTGAAGTACCTAGAGGCCACACGGACATTGTATTCCTGAGCTGGATGGTAGAATTCGGCCAGACCCCAGTCTATGAGTCGCAGCTGAACATGTGATAAAGAGACACAGAGTCAGGAGCCTCAATACGAGCCACTTAGGTGAAGCTACGTTGGCCAAACCTCTCAATCCCGTGATGGAAGTGTGCAGCCCGGAGCCTAGGTTGCAGGGAGGTGCTCTGAGGACAGGAGATGCTCTCAGCAGTGCTCTGGTCAGGCTCTTCCCTTTCCCCCAACACCAGGTGGTGGGACAAAGCCCAGCTAGAGAGCTCCTCTGCCTCCTGAGTCCAAGCACACCGTCAATGCTGGGCAGCTGGCACCTCACCAGAACCAGTAGCCACATGGACAGGTGATACTGTCCATGCATACCAGGGAACAGGCAAAAGCCAGCTGTCTGATTCTGCTGTTTAGAGGGGCTAGGCTGAAGGCAGTATTGATTTTAACTGGGAGCAGGAAACAAGGTAGGAGGGGGCCCCACCACATCCTGCAAGGCAGACCACCTCCTCCACAGCCGCAGGGATGGATGACCTGCCGTGTTACTGAAGAATATCAGGTCTAGTAAGAGATTTCCCCCGCCTTATAAACCTTGCCTTGCTTGCACAGCCACTGCTCATTGAGAGGGATGGGCCTGTGGACCAGCTGCTGCAAATCCCAGGTCCCTGAGTAGACAGGGACACATAAGACCCGATGAGGTACAAGCACCAGGATGGGGTGGGAGAGCTCCCTGTACTGCCCATTTCCATGGTAGTGAGCTGGGAGCAAATGTTTCCTGTGATCTAACTAGCATGCCCCTGAAGTGAGGAAGCCACTGCAGGACAGGCAGGCTGTACTACAGGGAGAGCTTATGTTTCCTGTGTAAAAATAGCCACATGTGTTTCAGACAAGGCCACCCTTCTTCTGGCCACGGCCTCTGGACCCTATTGCCACACCTCCCCAGGTGGAGATTAACAGCCCAGACCTGCTCCTCTCAGCAAAGAAACCCAGTGTGGGGAGTCAGTAAAGGTTAAGGGGTTAAGTTCAGCTGCCCAGGCTATGGGTATAGAGGCAGCACAGTTTCAAGTTTCCCTAGAAAAATCCTGCTTGTAAGCCCTGGTGCCACAGTACCTTTTTCTGTTGGTGGTCTATCATGACGTTGTGGGGTTTGACGTCCCTGTGCATGATTCCCATGCTGTGACAGTAATCCAGGGCCTGGCAGACACATGCACATACATTAGACACATCTGTAACCATAGGCACAGCATTAACAATATAACAGATAGTTCTTGGCTAGGACTACAAGTGCCCCATCCATGAGGAAGTGCTGCGACTCTGGCACAAGCAACTGGCATTTTCAGCATGTGATGAAGTGACAAGCTGGCAACTAGACTGTATCGATCTCGTGTCCTGCTGCAGTCCTGGAACTGTTCCCTGCAGAGTCTTTGAAGAACACAATGCAGAGACGTGGCCCACTTGATGACAAGCCCACAGTGCTCCAACCTGGGCAGTCCTGTGCTTCCTAGGTTACACTCTCTTCCCCAGAAGGGGATGATTCTTACATGCCTACAGTTTTATGGCTTTCCAGTGCAGCTTTCCACTTCTGTCCCAAAACACATTGAGCTAGAAAGTCACCTCTGCCCTGTTCATTTAAGCCAAATGAGCACTTACAAAAGGCAGGTGATAGTATGCGAGGGAGGGCAATGCTGCTTAAAGCTTGAAGGCAGGAGCACACATAAGCTCTCCAGCTCCATGACCTTGCGCCACTTGTGCCCCCCTCCCCAGCTGTTCCCTTGAGCAAGGGAGTGAGAATGTTGTTTTCTCATCTCCAAGGGGGAAGGAGATCCATCCATCAACATCTATCAGATGCTCCGAGATTTCCAGCAGCATGGAAGGAGGGTACAGCCTACAGTCATTTAATATCCAAGATACCAGTGCCAGGGAAGTAGCACTGTCCTTGGGCCCCTGCCACAGTGGGAAGCAGAAGAGGTAACAGCTTCCATCACAGAGAGGCCTCAGGGGATATCCCTGTAACGACATGAGGCCTTGTAACCACCAGAAGTCACAGCACTTGGTAGCCCTGGGATCTCCAGTACAGGAGATCTACAACAGGCTGAGCAAACTGCTTCCAGGGATGAGGCTGTTCTAGTGTCTTGCTTGTCTCAAGGCTGGATCATCTAGACCCCTCAATGCTAACCCTGGGCTGCCTCAGGCTCCTTCCAATCTTCAGTAGGAAGGTTTTTCCCTTGCAGACAGTTGCAGAGAAGAAAGCCTTCCTTGAGCCCACTAGATCTATTTCAGGAGGTCTCCTGTAATCACCAAGTCCTGGCCAGCAAAGGGCTTCCCCTAGCCTGTCTCACTCAATTCCAGAGGCAGGGGACCTGCTAAGTGCCAGCCCAGAAGTCCCGAGGTGCTGCTAGGGCCTGACACAGCCAAGCTCCAGCAGGCTGGAGCAGAGCAGCCCTGGGATCAGCCACAACCTGTAAGGTCTCTTTAATGCACTGCTGGGCCCCATGTCCTGCAGCCAGAGACCCCAGAGAGGCAGCGCAGCAGTTCTCACAGAGCTGCCACATGGCTCCATGAGCATTTCCATGGGGAGCAAGCTAGGCCTTTTAAGAGGAGGTATTTAGGGCACTCCTTGCCCTTCATCAGAGGGGCAGAGAAAGCTTTGGCTGGGAGATCTCAAAGGAAAATAACAGGCAGCATAATCAAAAGCTTTGCTCCATAAGACCACATCCACGGAGTTCTGTGACCACAGGCCACCCAGATGGCCAGCTTGTTCTTGAAGTATCCTAGATCCCCCACCCAGAGACAGAGGGGGCCTAAGACCAAGTGGGCAGAAGTCACCTTCTAGGGCTGTATTTGAATACTGCAGCAGAAGAAAGCCTGAAGCTAGCAATCCCTGTCCTCCACTGTCCTAAACGTGCTAGAGTCCCCAGTTCCCCAGTCCTGCAAACACCTCTTGGTGCTTGTCCTGGGTCTGGCTGGGAGGGAATTGATTGTCCTCACAGCAGGTGCTAGAGACTCAGGGAGAACAAGCACAGCCCTACCTGGCAACTAACAATCACACACGGGGAAAGACCCCAGAGAATCAGAGACTCTTTGGAGGTGACCAAAGGTCCCCACTTTGGCTGTAATACCTCATAGCAACAAGCCAGGTAACCAGATCACTTCCCAGACCTTCTCAGGTTATGAGACATGGATTCTGTATTGAACAGGAGAGAAGTAACTGCTTAGTAGTACAGCCCTGCTACTTCCACTCTCATTGCTGGTCTCCCCATCCAGACTGCCATATACAATGCCACTCACCTTCAGCAGCTCATACATATAAAACCGAATATCAAAGTCTGTCAGGATCTGGTACAGTTGCTGAAACAGATTTGGAAAGGGAGGGGAAAAAAAAAAAAAAAGAAAAAATAAATACTCCAGATATGGATTAGTTTTGTTTCCTGCACCCCACCTGCCTCCAATCACTGATCCCATTCCAGACCCCTGTGAATGCTGCCACTCTCAAGGGCTGCCCTTGTCTCAGATCTGCCAGGGCTATGCACTAGGAAATCCAGAAAGGATGCAAGACCTCCTGTGAAATGCTGCTGGGATCTTTCAGACCTGTCACGACTTCTTTCCAGTGGGAGACAGGCAGGCAGGCTGTCTGTCCAAAGAGAAGGCAGCAAGCCCTTCAGAGCGTGCTGGAGTTGGTACAGATGATCTTGATTCCGCTCACTTGCGAAGTCATCACGGTGACTTGACAACAGGGGTAAAAGCATTCAGAGCAGGGAGCCTGGAAACATGTTCGCAAAGCTTCTAAGTGCTCAGGGTGGGGGCAGAGAGAGGAAAACATTAACCTAAAGAAGCACAGGGTGGGGAAGCACGAAGGGCAGAGATAGTCTCAGAGCAGTGGAGGCTCTCCTCTATCCCAGGATAAAGCCTAATGCAACTCAACAGGACAGAAATGCTTGTGGGGCCAAGGAGAGCACAGCTCGGAGTCTCTGGGAAGTGCTTATTGCCAGCACACATTCACCACCCTCCTCTCTGTCCTTTTGTGGCTACTCATGCAGAAGTGACAAAGATCCAGGGCGCACTTTAACCTGCACCATGCCACCAGCACCATCACTGAAGAACTCATCATCCTGCTGCTCCCACACCAGGTCACAAATGGCCCCAAATTTGCCTTCAGCTCTATAGCTGTCATTGGCAGTGGTGCCAGCCCGACCCCCTTGGGCTGTGCTCTCACCCAGGGAAAGCAAGGCAAGGCGCCAGGACAGGGCAAGGAAGGACACTCGCAGGGCAGCAGTAGGACCAGACCCCTCTGCCCTTTCCAACAAACAAGGATCATCTCACAGCTCAGTCAAATCACCGATTGCATCAGCACTGGAGCCAGCTGCCCACCACGGGCACCACTTGGCAGCTTCAGCAAAAATCCCAGAGCAAGGGACTGAAATCCACATTCCCAAGAAAGCAACTCTGGTCCCAGATCCCCTCCAGGCCCATGCTGAGATCCTCAGGATCCTGCCTTACTTAGGGCCAGATCCAAACAGCCCTACCACCCCCAATACTGCTCTGGGAAATCGGCTGACAACATACAAGTGTCACTTACACACACAGAGCTTTAATAGCCTCCAGGACACAAGCTGCATTGTATTCTCATGAGCTGGGATGATCCTAACACTTTGGAGCAACCCACTGAAGCAGAGAAGTGAGCAGGGTGCAAAAAAAGACAGCCATAATCTACAGCATGGACAGATCTCCTGACTGGGATGCACATGGCTCTGATGCATGACCCAGGGCCAGCAGAGGCCAGCTGAGCCCCTCCAGGAGTTTGTTTAAATGGCTTGCTTAGGTAACAAACACTACAGGGGGACAGAGATGCTTAAAATGTGTCTTTCTGGGAATCACCACCCTGTTCAACTTCACCTGGCAACACCAATGCACCTGTGAAAGGGGGAGCACAGGAGAGGCAGTGGCAGAACAGGGCTATTTTCCCATTTTCCCCATTCCCTGGCTCCTCTGCCTCTCCCTGCCCGTAAGCAGGAATGGAGGTCACCAATGACTTTCTTCTCAGGCCCACAATGCTGTTACTTCTCCAACTCATAGTCTTGAGCAGAGGCAGCCATTGGGCAACCAGCTTTCAACAGACTTCCCTAGAAACCCAGTACCTCTGACCCTCTCACTGTGCCAAGGCCAAGAGTATGGGCAGCAGTGCCCCTGCTCTGCTTGCGGGGGGAACAGTGCCTGCAGGAGTGCGCTCAGTCCCACTGCCAGCAGCCGGTGAACACAGGTGACTTTGAAGGACAGAACCAAGGTTTCCACTGCAAGTGGCTCCCGCACAGCAGCTTCAAGAGTGAGGTCTGCATCCCCTCTGCCCAGCCTAGCAGGGGAAAGCAGACCCCTCATTTGCAGATGTGCCCCATGCTCTGCTCTTACAACTGTCTCTTTGAAGTAGAACCATCAAAAACATCTCTGTGGGGATCACTCAGACCAAGCTCAAACATATACTCAGGTAGCAGCCAGCACTCAGGATGACACAAGGCCTCGGAGACCTGGGCTGGTCTCTTTCTCTATATAGGGCAGAAGGAAAGGTCAAACTCACCCATTGGCCCCCTCCACCCCTCTCCAGCTTTCAGCAGTATTTTGGCACATATCATGTAACCAACGGTAAACCAATCCTGTTAATGCTCAAGGAGGCAGAGACATGCTTCCCCTCTCCATGGGACTGACAGAAGTTAAACACTTATTCTTCTCCCTTGAGTGAGCCACACAGCTGGCTACCTGCAGGAAGCATCTGCAAAGCAGCAGGATGGCTGCGAGGAACTGCTGGATGAGAGACACTGCTTTGGAGCGCGGGGCAGACAGCAGCAAAAGGAAAGGAAACAGCTCCCAAAGCATCCTCAGCAGCCATGCAAGAGAAGAGAATCTTTCAGACTTCTGCATCGTGTAATTCAGGGCAACAACTATTTTTTAAACTAACCTGGGATGTACAAGGTTAGTTTAAACGCTGGCACACGCTTCCCTCCCAGCAACTTGGCCTGAAAATTCACTGAGGTGCACGCAAAGTGGAAGATTTCACTCAGAAGCCCTCTGTCCCCACAACTCCAACAGGCTGAACATCCTGAAGCAACTTTTCACTGCTCTCTCTTCTTCATTGCCCATCTCTTCTTCAGCTGCAAGCCTGCTAGCGCGTTTAAAGAACGCAACAGCAAACCCAACTTAGCACTGCTCCTGAAGACCTGGCTCTGCCCCCTTCTTTCCCAAAGGATTGGCCTCTTCGGGGCAATGAAAGGCACAATACCACTAAATATATGACAGGTGACGGTGGTTGAAGGACAGGCATCTCATTTCTAGTTTGAAATCAAATAGCAAAAGACTTTTAATTTAACTGATGGTTACTCAATGGACCGCGTGGCTCTGCAGCGCAGCTATCGTTTAAGAAAGATGACTCTGGATAGTTTGAGTGCTCACAGATGATAAGCAATACAGTGGGTCTGAAGAGAAACACGAGCCCCATACACAAGCTGCCCTCCTCATGTAGCAGAATATGCATTTAGTCTAGTTCCAACTCATCATCCCTGCGAGCCAGATCCGGCACTTTTAGAAGGGACCCAGTCAGGTAATTTAAGAAAATGTGATTAGCTCTAGGGAGGTATCACCTAAGTCTCCTGTTTATACCACCATTTTAAAATAGCCAAACTGTGTGGAATATAAGCTTGCACTTCTGATTCAGAATTGTCCACAGCCATGGCTTAGGCCCCACAGGACTGCAGTTTCTGCCCATCACAGAGAGCTGAGGAAACCCAGCTGCCATTTTCATGGGGGCATGGGCATGAATAGTGTCCACTTGAATGTGCAAAGGGGTGAATGTATTAACATTATGCAAAAAATAATAACATTGAAGGAAACTTCCAGAAAGGAGACAACTGAGGAGACATCCAAGCTCGTGAGCAACTATTGCCAACAGGCCAGAGAAAAACACAATTCTCTAAAGTAGTTGGCAACCCCCTGCTGTACAAGAGCTGCCCTGAGAACTCCCTCACACCCAGGGACGGTGACATGCCAGCAAGGTGCATGGGACTAATCAGTACTGCTGAATCCACAAGCCAATACAGAGATGGGCAGATCAGCAGCAGCCCCCTCAAAACAAGAAGAGGTCCCTGTCACCAGGATCAGCTCATGTGTGACTGAATTTATGCAGAATTTGGCTGCCGGGGGAGATCAGGACTGTAGGGCAGAGGGGACAATGACTGGGTGCTCTCCATCTGCACTTCAGAGCAAGAGAAGACAGCTTGGGACCCTCTGCATAGAAGAAGATACACACAGGCACTCGTGAGTAGCACCAGCTCTGTAATCTGATGGTTAGCTGCAGCCCCACAGACCTACCCAAACAGGCAAGAGAGCTCAGGGGAGTGTAGCTCAGCCCAGACGCCCAATATGTAGGTAGTGAAATTCAGACATCCTGCATGCCCCGGGGGACATGCTTCATGCTTGCATTCCCAAGACAAGTTATTCCTGTCTTGGTCCAATCAGCATCAAAAGCATCAATACTTTCTAAGATTTGCACAGCTGCGAACCTCAGCTTCCTCCAGGACCCAGGCTTTCTCCTAGGACTCTAGAAATGATCTGCTGCAAACTCATATAGTTGTTTCTAATGCAACAGTCAGAGCTGTGCACTGTTGTGGCCAGACCAATGCTGCCTCACTGGCTGCCACCAGTGACCGTGTCAGGTCTCACGGTGGCTGGGACTGCTGACCTGCCATGGGCTCCAAGCCCTGCATTTTTAAGTTAAGAGTCCCTGTTGGCCACCAGCCTTAGATTACTACTTAACATTCCATTTCATGAATGTATTTCAGTTACTGAGTGATAGCTTCAATGATAATTTTTTCCTCTAAGGGCATGACACAGTGGTGTAATCACATTTTGACTAGGAGACACACACAAAGTGATCCTCAGCAAAGTGTGCTGCTGCCCCAGCAACCTATTTTATCTCAAGCCATATATTAAAAATAAATATGAACAAACAAAAATTTTCTGAATAGTTAAAACCTTCCAGGATCAGCCTTATGAAGAGTCCCTGGGTCACCAGGAGAAGCATAGGGGCACATTCCCAACATACCTGAGGCAATGGAATAGCCCAGCTAATGCCAATGAAGCCCAGACAAACCAAGCCTGCTTTAATTAGCCCTGAAAGGTCACCACATAGCACTCCTGGCTGTTTACTTGATGGAGGCAACACTCAATCTCCCCACCCAGAGCTGTAGCAAGTTACTATTATTTTAGCCTCTGCAGTAAGTCTCTACATGAGATTAAAGAGCACTAAGACCACCATGGCCAGCGTGCTCTGGCTGCGCACAGGGTCCCACCCAGCAGGACTCAGCTCACCAGACCAACCCCAGAGGGAGAGAAAACACGTGTGCTGCTGTGCAGAATGCAGGGCTGCAGGTGAGACGGTCCTTGGGGCAGCTGACAAGCTGCCTTCTGCCACCAATCCCAACCCAGGGTCCTTCTCTGGGTCCTTATTGTATCTGCTGAAGCTGCATCCTACAAGGCATGCACCTACACAACGCCCTGGCACAGACAGGAAGAGAAAAGCACCATCCCATACCATGGAATGAAAGAGATCTCTAAACAGTGCAGGAGGGGATGGCTGCTGGCTTCTAATGGCAACTGCTCAACTAATTCCCCACCGCTGACTTAATGACTTAGGGTAAAGATTCACATGGGGGAAGCAAAGATACCATTAAAATAGGTGTGGTTGCTAATTATATATCCCTTTTATGTATCGGTTGCTTCTGGCAGCCAGCAGCATTTCAGCAGCACAGGCAGTTGTAACTGCACTCAGACAGAAGGACTCCAGTGTTAGGGAAGAGGGTAACCACTTGGAATTCCACAGGAATCAGAAGAGCCAGGGAATACCCTGCAGCCTCCAGCAAGCAGAAAAGCTCTAAAGATGTATTCAAGATTGCTCACTCCCCTGCTACCAGGCCCAGCAGCAGTGGGAGACGTGCTCTCCAGGCTCTGCCACTCCACAGTCCCCAGGTCTGAAGGATTCCAGCACCAATCGGTACCACCTGCTCCATCAACTGCACTGCTGTAAATAGAGCATTGCAGCACAGGGATTAACTTGGGTTGAATATATAGTACAGCAGTAATTACTAAATTGAGAGGGGAGTAATAATATCTAACCAGTTGAACTTACTCCTCAAAGTTGGGAGGAAATTCAGCACACAAGGTTTTTATTTTATTCCTTCTCATCTAGAGCTTATTTACAGGTGTCTGATTTACATGGGGAAATGAAGGTGAAACTGACATCAGTGAAAGCCCCAAACTCCCCCCATAGCTCTTGCAAAGTATCCGACAACCCAAGATCATAGCAGTCTTAACAGAAATGGGAAGCCTCCCCCTTCCACCCTCGGGCAGACTCACCTTAAAATCTGTGTTATTGATGTACTCAAACACCAGAGCAGGGGTCTTTGACTGCAAGAGAGAGAGAGTCATGGTTTAAAACACCCTCTTGACCTTTATTTGCTCCAAGAGACCCGAGAAAGCTTTTGTTTCCTGCCCAGCCCTTGCTGAGGAGAGCAGGTCAGTGAGAGAGACGCAGCCCTGCTCTGGCAGCAGACAGAGGCCAGCTCCACTTACACCCCACACAGCAAGCACCAACTTTGGCTAGTGCTGCTCCTCCCCGTGCCACAGAGCAGAGACAGCACTGGGCAAGGCAAAAGGTGTCACCAGGGGGTAAGGACTCACAGCCCATCACAGGAGGAAGGTCAGCGAGGACTGCCAATGCTACAGCAGTGTCATTTTCGCTTGGTGGCTGCCAGCAGGCTGGGAGTCACAGACCCCAGCCAGCTACCAGTCACAGAAAACTTCCTGGGAATGGGGTAACTCTGACAATGCAGACAAAGGATATGACCTCTGGTCACTGGGCAGGACAGCAATCAGAAGGATGAGAAGTGATTAATACCCTGTTGCCCTGGCAGATACTATGTTCCAGATGCCAGGCAGAAGCTGGAAGGCTGTTTTCTTACAGAAAATCTGTAGGGCTACAAAACTTCTCCTCCATCAGCCATGGGAAACTCACAGAAGGGGTGTAAAAGAGTCTGGGGAACATGAGCCCATTCAAACCAACCCACCTCAGGAGACCCTCACAAGCTGGACGCCACTTGCCTCTGGCTGGCACAAAGGCACAGACAGCCCCTAACTCGAGCTGAGAGCAGAAGCCATGCGGCAGCGCTTGCCCACCACCCCACCGTGACACGCAGCCACCTACCACTGGATCCTTGACAGTGTCAATCAGATTAATGATGTTGGTGCCACCACGTAAATTCTCCAGAATCTTAACCTCACGTTTTATCTTCTTTTTCTTCACTGGCTTAAATAGACAAAAGAAATTAGAAGTGAGAGTCCTTTCAGATATTAACATTGATTTCTGCCACCAATTTTGACCGGATCATATTATCTCCCCTCTTCTCTCCACTCCCACCCTCACAAGGGAACATTTTTAGCTTTGAAGGGGAGACAGACATCTCGCATGAACTAGGATTTCCCTCTCATCAGTGAAAGCTTTCCACTCATCAGGAGAAAATCAAACTTCTCTAGAGAAACAAACATAATTGCGACTCCAGTAACTGTGGTTAAAAGAGCCTTAGACTGCTACATGGAAATCTCAGCACACTCCTATGTTATGCATGTATAGCCACAGGACAAGCATGGTGGACCTCATATCTCAGCTTTTTGTATTTTTTTACCAGCACAAGTAAATTTTTTACTCCTTATCCCAACCCATTTCCCAATGAGTACTTTAATGCAGGGAAATGACAACCTGAGAGTCTCCAACACTGAGATTTCTAGTAAGCTTAGGCACTGCTGTGCCTCATTATGTGCATGTATCTTTTGCAACCACCTCAAGAGCACAGACCCAACTGCACAGCATGCCATTGCGTCCGTATACCATGATTATTTTTAAAGCCTACAAACTTTTAAACAGTTTTTGACTGCTCCTTGAATCTGCGTAGTCCCAGGAACTCCCTTTGCAAAGTAGGCTTTTCTCTGGACATCACCCTGCAGCAAGTGACAAAGAACAGCTGGTCCCAAGGCAGGGGCTCGGAGGCTGGGTTCGCTTTTACACTCTGCTGATCCCGTGGTTCACTTCAACACAAAGGAACGAGCATTTCTGTAACTCATCCACTCCCAGCACAACTCTAGCTCCGTGCCTGCTTGAAGGGAAAGGCAGCTTAGAGCAGCTAAGAGGTGAGACTGTTTTAATGAGCCGTGGCTAGTGAGCAGTGTGGGCATCAAGTCACTCAGTCTAGCAGCCCTTCACTGCAGAGCTGGAACATCCCCTTCTGTGCCACCAGTAGCATTGCAGGGACATCCTGCAGGAACTGGTAAAACCCCTGCCCTGTCTGTGAGTTTTGCTGATTAAGACTCCTCCCCTTCAGATATTTAGCTGTCTGAAACATTCACAATCCATCACAGAGTCTGGTGTGTGAGGAGGGGAGTAATGGGGCACGGCAAAGAGGCACCTTACCAAAGTGGCACATGTTATCAGATGCCTATGTGAAGGACATGGAGCCCAAAGAGCTCAACAGCTCACGCTCGCCGTCTTGCCTCTGCAGCAGCCTCCCACTTTGATGATGGCTGGAGAGTGCTGATGGGGCAACTCACATGCCCGTTACAGGTGGGAACCCAAGGCAATCCCTGGTTTCAGACCACTCGCAGGAGCAGATGGGAGAAGGAACAGAAGCTTTTTATATAGTGGGAAAATATGCCGTTTATACAAGTGATAAAATATGCTGTCTTTCTAGGCTCTTCAGGGGGCTGAAACCTTCAGATTAAAATCCTACCCTTCTCTTCCAAGCTAAAAGGCAAGGAGCTAGACTTTCAAGCCAAAAGATGAGATCTCAGTCTCAAGCAAAGTGCCAAAAATAACAACAATACCAGCACAGGGAGCATCAGCACCTCATAAAGCCACCAGGGAAAATGGCAGCAAGGTCACCCCAGCTATCAGCCAGGGCAGGAGTGACACAGGACAGGGATCACTGGGGAAGGGGCCACCAACAGCCCTAGTGCAGTGCCCAGACATGGGTGGGACCAGTGGGAGGTGGGACAGACAGGGAGAAGCAGCCAGAGCAGGGAGATGAAAAACAGCAGAAATAAGGGCTACATTTCTGAACCTGAGAGGAAGATGCTTCATTAGGGGCTAATTTCATTTATGTCAGCATTGGGACAGACACCACCCTTGTGTTGCCTACATGCACTGATCTTCCCAGAAGGCCAAGATGGAATTAGAGGATGTAATGCAGTTACTCTGCTTGTCCAGAGAGGCAGATGCACGCACAGGCTGTTTTCCCAGGCACTTCAAAGAGGGAGCTGAGCTACTGCTGTCCTGAAGGTGCTGGCCAAATGGCCTGGCTACTGGCAGACATGCATCACAGCCGGTCTGCTGCCACACCTGCACTTGATTGGGAGCCAAAACAGTGCCAAAACACAGCCAAGAGGATCCAAAGCCCACTTTGAAATACCTTTTCTTTTGCACTGTAGTTATTTCAAGGGCCTTTTGCATCAGCTGGGTAGGGGAGGATATCCCTCTGAGATTTCCTTCTTCCATAGCAACTACCACTCCCACTGGAGCAGATCTTGTCTTCCAGTCACTTCCACATGTTTCCACCTTTTTCAGGATGGGAAAGCGATGTCCTGCATGATCTCCACAGGAATCTACCCCTACCTACAACACGCTTACTAAGTCTTTTAGCAGATAGGATCAGTGACTTTTGGGAAAAAAGGAGACAAGAAAGTTGGTCCTTTCTTAATGAAATGCTTTCAGGTAAATCGCCAACAGCAGCATGTCCAACATCTCCGAGGGAAGACACTCCAGGGAACGCTGGCTGAGCATGAGGGAGAGGTGAGAGCTGCTGGCTGTCTGCACATCTATCCTGCTGAGCTGCAGCAGCAGGGAGCTCAGGCCAGGCTGCTCGTGCGCGGCTGCACAACCTCCATGCCAGCCGCCAGCCAGGGCAAGGGCCCCGCGAGCCTCTGGGCAGGGTGGGGGCATGGGAAGCCCTGCTCCTCCTGGGTCCATAAGCAGTGCATCCCCAGAGCGCTCTGCCGCCGGCAGCCAGCCATCAGGACAGGGGTTTCCACCACTAGGTAAAGAGAGGTGAGGCGAGGAGAAATAGCGCAGGCTGAAGTAATGTCATCAGAGGAAAAGCTATTGCCTGGAAGTTTCCTCAGAGAGCAACGCAAAGGAATGGAGCATTTCCCCATTTCAGATTGGCAGGACAAAAACACTGGCGAGCGCTGGCCTCGCTGCATAGCTTTCCCCATGCCAGCCTGCCCAGCCACACACCCCCTCCCACACCACTGCTCCAGCCACAGCTGCCATTGCCATCTCTACCCAAGAGCACATCACCAGGGCTCAGATTTTACCCAGTAACTAATTCCAAGTATAATAAGCTCTTACATCTGGGAAATCAGACATCTCGGTGCAAACCACTCTAGCAAATGGCCCGTCCTGCACTGGAATAAGTGCTCACAGCCTCAGAGACTGCTGACTCTCCTCCTGTCCCCAGACCTCAACACTGCTGAGACCACGGGCAATCAGCAGCATATCCTCCAAGCATCAGGATTAAGTCTGGGTTGCTACAACTGTCTCTCAGTCACCCGATCCGTCTCTCCAAGGATGTTGACTCCAAACACACATGGATTAAATGGGAACTAACTGAAGCTATTATGGTCTCCAACCATCTGCCTCTCCCAGCAGGGATAGCTTCTAAAACACTAGCCTTTGCAGCCAAAGTATTTTAACAGTGCTCATTTAAGGCTATTTTATTAAACCAGGTATGAACAACGGCATTTCAGGTTGTGTTTCCTACACAGCTCAGTCCCCCTGCCACCCTGGAGATGGGGTTTTCCAGCAGAGGAACAGAGCAGTCACCTAAGACAAAATTAACTGCTTCAGAGTTTGATCCACTTGCATTTAGCAAGGCAATGCTTTATACAGGTGCAGTCTCCATCTGTTCCCACAGCAGAGGCATTTCAAAGCTTTCCTCCATGCTGAGATTCTCCAGTGACCAGTCTTGAGTCAAACCCTCACTGCAGCCTTTCCCTCCAACACAGGCTCCAACAGGGTCCCTCTGCTCTATGAAAACACCTATTTCCATGAAATCTGTAGAAACCTGACAGCTTGGAGACTTCTGTCGCATTTGGCCAACCAGTGCAAAAACTAAGCTGGGGGAGGAGGGGAAGAAAGGCTGACAGACAGCAGGATTGCATAAGGCTTGTTTCCATAGGAAACCAGGCTAAAATACATGTCTGGGTTTAACCGTGTCTACACTGGGAGGGGTTTAATTACTTCAACTGCAGCAGTACCCTTAGAGCAACATGACTGTCTCACACAAGCCAGTTCTCCAGTTTCCCAGGAAATTGCTTTCTTCCTCAGGCAAACTGGAAGCGAGGTGGCTGTAGACAGTGGAGACAAAACACGCAGCTTGTGGCTGTCCAGTTGGCCCAGAGCAGAGGGACAAGGTGACCTCCAGCCACATGAAGATGGTCTCCGCTGGACCTGGCAGTTCTCCCTTTACTGTCCCCAGCTAGCCACCCTTTGCTCCAGGTTTCCCACCCTACCAGTCAAAAGGATCCCATGAGGATGCTTCAATCCACTTGAAAGTCAAGCAGAAGAGACCTGCACTGTCCCAAATCGGGGAGCATCATGTTATGCCATCCCTCTGCAGAGGTGAGAGATGGCACGGGATAAGTAGTTGCTTTACAGTCAGGTAGATGCAGAATAAATACCTCTTTGTGACTGAGAAATCAGATCCTGGGTCCTTTTCCATGAGATCATGTAAACTTTTAAGCAGGGAAGGAGTCCAGCTGCAGCAAACACCAGCTGGGAGAATTAACATTGTTTGCTAAAATAAACCTTTACATACAAGGCTGCAACCATCACTTCCTGTCTTGAACAAATAAATGGCTGCTTGGTTAATCATCTTTTTTGCTTGGTTTATAAAGCAAAGGGAGTACACTCTTCTGTCAGATGCTTCAGCTCCAGCCTTCCCCAACAACCTGGGAACCCACGGCTTGAATTGAAGCAGAGAGAGGAAATAAATTTGTTACCCAAAGTTCTCTGCGTGTTTCCAGACTGAGAAAGAAGAGTAGCAACCAGGAAGTCACGTGAAATACAAGTTAAATCCAAAGCATAAAGATCATTTGACATTAGCCAAAAGCTGGCAGTCAGGCAGCGCGCACACCCCGCCAGCTGAGGAGCACACGTGCTCCTCTGAAGGAGTCACAGAAGGTGCTGAGTTTTGCCCAGCAAGTGCTCTGAGAAATAACTGGGGTCAGTGCAGCATGGGAGAAGGTTTAGCAGTCAAAAGATACAAACCTGCAACAAACTAAAAGTTATTTATTCCATCATCCTTAAAGAAAAAGATCTATTCTTTGCTCATCAAACCTGAATAGCCTGCAAACACCACGATGCTTCCAGTGAATGAGCAGGGAAATCTCAATAGACAACGTTCAGGACCAGCAAAAGGCTTGAACAGCATCCTTATGACAGGCTTTTAACATTTAAAAGCTCGCAGTAGAAGCTCATTTGTCTCTAGCAAGTATTATTGAAAGGGTCACAATAATCGGCCTATACAGTGACAGGCCAATTGCTCAATAGGAAAACTGGCTTCAGAGCAGCAGTGCTTATTTTGCCAGACATCAGCTGGGAAACCAAATAATCATATTCAAAAGACTTACAAAATTGAGGAGCCCACTTGCGTTAATATTCTGTCGGTTGTTTGCATCTTACAACTTCCATTATGGGAATTCAAACTTTCCCAAGCTGTTCTTGAATTTTAGAAGAGAGAGGGAAAGAAACTACCCCAAAACTCCTAAAGCGCTTTCGCTTATTTATTTATTTATTTTTAATTTAAGTTCAGTAGAATATACCAGCACGGTTTGGAGGACAGTGCCATTCTTTCCTTCAGAAAGCCCTTCCTCTCCCCAGAGCACATCCCGAAACAGCCCTTCTGGGGCTTCAGGACTGCCCACCATGCATCAAGACTTCTGCTGTCAACTAAAAGGGGAGATAGATGGACAAGGACCAAGCCTTGACCCCCACCACTACAAGGGATGAGAATCTTTCACTCAGGCTCTGCCCCAGGCCACTGCTCTGTCCCCACACAGCACTCCAACTCATCCTCCTCCTCGCAGCTCACCAGTTCCTGGGTGCTAGAACACCCTCACAGGAGTTATCAGCAGCATCTCCAGCCTCTGTGAGACACCCAGTACTGTTTCTTGGTCTCAGCTCCAAACAAGGCTGGACTCCAGCTGTGCCAAGCACGGTGTAGGCAACTGATGGTGAAGAGAGGAGAGCTGTATGCCCAGCATTCTTGCAAAAGAGCTTATTTCAAGACTGCCAGAGGAGGAAGTGGGCCAGGGAGAGCTGATTCAGTGCAGGCAAATGCAGGAGGAGCAAGAGACACAGACAGATACCAGGAGTTGGCATTGAACGGCTTTGGTGGAAGGTCACCGATGCAGTCAAAAGCTCCAGCCTGAGGGGCCAACACCATCCAGTCCTATTTCCCCATGCAATCCCTTCTGCACACCAGCATAGGAGTCATTTCAGCCCCCATCTAGAACACATTGATGTATGGGGGCTCTAAAGCTCTTCGGGACAGAAGAAAATTTACCAGACCTACACGGGTACCTCCCCCAAAATGGTTCTCTAACTACTGGAGTGATAATTTGAGTTCAGCACTGGAAGGATCTTGCAGCAGTGCCTGGTATAAGCAGCAGCTCTGGAGGGTTCACACAGCACAAAAGGGGGGGACAGGGGAAAAACAAAGCCAAACAAACAAGAATGCACTTGTGAAACCATGTACATGGTTGAAAGTCCCAGTTCATGGACTCACCACAGAAGGACAAAAGCCACCGCAGGAGAAAGGGGCTATTTCATCACAGCTGCAGAGCCTCCATTTCACTGGTCCCTCTCCTTGTAACTGTATTTTCCCCTAACCTCCACCTGCGTGTGCTGCCTATGCAGATAACCACCACACAAGGAGACAAAACAGTCTCATTATGTGATGGGTTCAATGCTTTGCAGTCAAGTAGAGCATAGACACACACACGCATCAGGAAAGCAGGAGGACTCCTGTGCAGGGCTGACAATAGGGATGCTGTACTCTCCGCACTGAGCAGACACTCAGATGGCAGTAGCTGGTACAAGAGAAGGGGCTGTGAAGGACGCTGCGGTACAGCTGAAGCTCACCAACAGCCACAACTGTAGGTAACGTTAACAGCAGCATTCTTGCCACAAAGAATGACCCACAAAAGTTACAAGCAACATGGAAAGTTTATCTTTGGCTTTTAGAGCGGCAACTTGCAATGCTGTTCACATCTCCCAGGAACACTTACCCCAGAACAGAGGATTCCCTTTTTAAGGCACATGAGGCAGATGTTTTGGAGCTGCATTAGCAGAAAAGCAAAACGAGAAGTTCATCAAAGAGACAGCCCAAAGGTCGCAGGCTGACCACAGCAGTCCACCAAAAATCTGAATCTATGTGGTTAGATATGAAAGAGCAGAGCTGTGCTTTAGATACCTGCGTTGGATGTAGATGACACATGACTCACTGGAAGCAAGGATGTCTTAAACTTTCTTTGTAGATGCCAAGGAATGTCAGACCTCATCCTGGGAATCAAACCTTAGCATCAAACTTAAGCAAGACATAAAAGCAAGTACAGGACACACTCACACGTTCCCTCTTCTTGGCTTGGCCCTCCCATACGCATGCAGGAAGCATTTCCACAGCTGTACCAAGGCCAGTCAGATCAAATAGCCCACAGCAGCCTCCTACACCAGCTGGGCACTGCAGGGGCACAGCTGCTGGCTAACTCCGTGCCCTGCTACCCCAGCGGGGTAGGAGGGTCAGCACAGTGCAGAGTCCTCCACTACCTACCAAGACAACTTCAGCCCTGTGGCTTTTTTTGCTGAATCTTTGCTCGCTGAACAGGTTGAAAAGATAGGGAGTTGTCCTCTGCTTTGCTCCTCAAGATAAAAGCTTTTGGAAGACACTTGGCATGGGGTGTCTTGTGTGGCAAACAAGGACTCCTGTCTTGTTGCTTTGCACACACTGGCCTACATGGTGCGTCTGATATCTGGCTGCAGTGGAGTGAGAAGCAACCTGCTTGCTTCGTTTGCCTTTTAAAAAAAAGGGCTGCAGAATTTTCCTGGGAAAAGGGAAATTAATAGCATCATATTTGTAAAGAAAGGCACTTGACCCAGGAAATGGTAATGCTACGGTCATTTGCATGACCTTAATTCTGCTCCTTTGCTGACAGATGTTATGACCACAACTAGTGGCAAGAGCACATCCCATTTTCCTGCAGTATTATGCCTGGTCCTGCACTTGGGGTAGCAGAACAGAAAGGCAATGCTGGGCGTGCTGGCTACTGGCCAGGGAAATAGAGCACCTTCCTTTATGCAAGCCCAAAAGGCCTGGGGCACTGTGATACCAACCAGGACTATTAGCTCCCTGGCCTTGTCCAATGCTAAAGTCTTCACAGGGCACTTAAACAAACATGGCAAGTGATTGCCAGAAGAGAAAAAGCATTTATATGTTCATGCAGCACTAGACTAGGACCTGTGCTCTAGTCTCAGCTTTGTCGAAGCTAAGGGACTTGCCCTAAGTCACACAGGAAATCTCTGTGGCTCAGTTCTGCATCAGAGAAAGGGTGATAAAATTTCCTGACCTCTCTGGAGGAGGGTACAAGATGTTCAGGTAGCACAACATCAAAGAAGGGGAGAAAAAGAGGCAGGGGAAGTACTTGCTAAATGCTAACTTGAACTCAGTAAGGATAAGCTGCTTCGAAGAGCAAGGTTGGGAGGAGACACCAGTTCCCTCCCATGAGGTGCAGATACTAAACCAGTGACTCTCTAAAAATCACTCTAACACATCACATAAATTGTCCTCTCAAAAAGCCCTTGAAGAGGAAGGAGCAACTGAACAGCCACATCCATTGCCCAGCAACAGTCTTCCCCTTTGTCCCACCCCTACAGCAACACAAAAACCTGAAGTAGGTTGCATTTCCCACCTCACAGGATCCATCCTGAGAGACCCAGCCTCTTTGCTAAGGCTCCAATGTAGATACATGTAATTGCATTTAAGTCTAGCTACAGGAAACCAGAGGCACTTTCCACAGATCAGAGTGATGTTCCTGCCACACTTCACAGGTTTTCATAACATACACAAGGCGGTGCTCTGAAACTCACTTTTCACTGACCCACTTTCCACAGAGAAGAAAGTTCATCTTTATTTGGACTTTCTGTTTTTCCTTGCTCACTCGCAGGAATGCCATCTGCATGTTAATACAAGTAGGGGGAGCTAGGGGAACTGGTGGCAACACCATCTTCTTCAAACCTGAGACAATCCGGTCCCCTGCTCGCAGGGCATTAAGGCAACCTAAAAAAAAAACCCAAACAAATTCCAAAACCACATAAAAGCATCCAAAGGAGGGGGAGGCCCAAACAGTACGCCAGAGATGCTCAGCTTGGTGAGGACACATAAGCCTCACCACCCTGTCACCCAAGCTCAGCCACCGGGGCTCTCCCGGATGGCTCACCTGGCCACCACGTTGACCACAACCAAAGCAGAGGTGTGCGTGCCTCCTCCCAGAGACAGATGGGAGATCACATCTTGCCTGGGGCCCTCTTGGACAAACCGTGACATGTTGTCTGGGAAGCCAAGGAAGATCCCAAGGAAGCAGGCACAGTGAGCGAGTGGGGGATATCAGGAGAGACAGCTAGCCACACCATCCGAGGGGATCTAGCAAATGCCCTAAGGCTACAGCCCTGCAGAGAGACATGTCCTAAGTAGCTGCTAGTCTTAGGGGCTGCAAGGGCAGGTTAAGCTCAGACACGCACACACACACACCCCCCCGCACACTGCGGATCAACTTGTGCCCAAATTCTTAGAACACCCATGGTCAGACACCAGCTCCCATGTGCTCTTGGGGAACAAGTGACACGTGTTGCTAGTCCAACAAGTGACAGCCACAAGTGTCAGCCAAGCCAAAACCAAAAGCACCTCAACTCTTAGCTTTTTCATTTGTTTTTTTAACACCCCTGCCTACCCCCAGATCACTAAGGCAGATTGCTGCTAGGACACTTACCACAGCCTGCTGTGAGCCTGCTGCTTCAGCACCAAACATGCTAAGGCATGTCCTGCAGTGTCTAACCCATGCGTTCAGCCACCCCAAACAACCACCTGTTGCTGCTGCACAAGGGTCCCCACAGCCTGACTTCACTAGGGCCAACATACCAGAACACAGGTCCCTGACACTGCCAAGCTTCAGCCAGCCTCTTTCAGTCTCCTTAAGTTTCATGGTGGTTTTGGCCTGCCTGTGGTGAAGGCAGATCCTCTAAAAGACCAAATATAAAATTTTGCCTGCTTTTTTCCCTGCTGAGTGTCCCGCAGCCTGGCTCCGAAAAGGCCACATGCCAGCTGTCTAGAGGTTACCAGAAGGATTCCCCCCTCCAGGCTTCATGTTCTTATTGACACGGCAGTCCCTGGGCTGTTTGAGACAGGGATTGCCAGACACGATTTAATGCAGGCAGCACATGCAATGCTGTTCAAATGTCAGGACTCGCTGCTCTCCTCCTCCACAGGATCTCTCAGCCCAGAGCTATGCTGGGCAGGAGGGGTGGAGACATCAAAACATCGCTACAGCACGTGGGACGCCACATGCATTTCCAAACCCACCCTCCCAATGTCCTTAACAAGACAAGAGGAGTTTTGGGGCGAAGGAGAAGTTTCAACAGCCCTTTGGCCCTGCCTAAACCCAGATCCTCTCCTCATTGTTTCCAGCCACCGCAAGCCCCGCACACCATCCACGGGACACTCACCTTGAGGATCTTCACGACGACCCTCTCGTTGTTGGTGATGTTGATGGCCTCGAAGACCTCGCTGTACTTCCCCCGCCCGAGCTTTCGAACCAGCTGGTAGTCGTCCTGATTGCTGCGGGCACCAGGGGAGAGGAGGATGATGATAACCGACAGGGCAGCAGGCCGGAAGGGGGAAGGGGACGGGGACGGAGGACCCTCTCCCAGGCCCCCCCTCCCTCAGCCGCCCGCAGCCCCCCGGGGACACCCCAAAACGGAGGAGGAGGGGGGGAGCAGGGACCCCTCCCCGTGAGGCCCACGGGAGGGTGTGGGGCCGTCGCCGGCCCGGTGAGGGGGGAAA
>NW_015090776.1:3826454-3830744 GCF_001431845.1 Calidris pugnax | reverse complement strand
CCCCAACTCCCCCCCACCCACCCCCCTCACCTGCCACAGCCCCTGTCACAGTCCCTCATTAACCCCTGTCACCCCACCACCTCTTGTCACCCCAAGGTGGGACCTTGGATGGAGGAAAGGCTTCGTATGCCTCTGGAGGGACTTCACAGAACCACAGGCTGGCTGAGATTGGAGACACCTCTGGAAGGTCATCTGGTCCAACCCCCTCCTCCAGCAGGACCACCCAGAGCTGCCTGCCCACAGCTGTGTCCAGATGATTTCTGAATATCTCCGTGGATGGAGGCTCCACAGCCTCTCAGGGCAACCTGAGCCAGTGCCTGGTCACTCTCGCAGTCCAAATGTCTCCTGATGTTCATAGAGAACCTCCTGTGTGTCAGTTTGTGCCCATGGCCTTTAGTGGCACTGGGAACCACTGAGAAGAGCCTGGCTCCATCTTCTTTGTACCCTCCCTCTGGTCCCTCAGTCCCTTTAACTCCTGGCAATATGTTGTCTAATGCCCAGGGCACCTTTAGTCTTCTTTGCAGCTGTTGTTCAGTTTGGTGTCCACCCTTGGTCTTTTTCAGTCATGCTGCTTCCCAGCTGAGTGGCCCCCAGTGTATATTGGTGCCTGGGGTTGTTCCTCCCCAGGGACAGGACTTTGCACCTCTCCTTGTTTAGAAGAACTTCAGGAGGCTCCTGTCAGCTGATCTCTCCAGCCTGTCCAGGTCCCTCTGGATGGCAGCATGGTCCTCCAGAGTACCAGCCACTCCTCCCACTTTGGTGTCAGCGGCCAACCTGCTGACGGTGCACCCTGCCCCATCATCCAGATCATTAATGAAGATGATTGGACTGACAATGCTTTACCTAATGCAGAGCCCAGGAGACCATTCACCACCTTTGCAGCAAGGGCACCTTGCTGGCTCCCGTTCAGCTTGCTGTTCACCGGGACCCCCAGGTCCTTTTCAGAAAAGCTGCTTCCCAACAGGACTGGACCCAGTATTGACCACTGAGGTATGTCACTAGTGATTGGCCTCCAACTAGACTTGGTGCCACTAATCACCACCCTCTGGGTCAGTTTTCAACCCACCTCACACCCTCGTCTCCCAATGCCTGATGTGACCCAGGGGCGCTGCCAACTCCAGCCCTTCCCTAAGCCCATGCCAGCTGGGTGCAGCCAGGTCTCAGCACCAGCCACCAGCCCATGAGGTGACAGAGCAGAACTCGGGACATGGGTTGCTTGGTCTTCCTCTGGTGCTGCTCCTGGCTGGCCTCCAAACATCAGCTTAGGTTTGGCTGGAAATTAAACTTGGCTCCAGGCTGTTTCATGCTGGCTGCTGAGGAGCCTTTCCAGACATCAGGTCACAGAGCCACCACTGTCCTTATTTTTCTGTAGGCACTTTCAAATCAAAACCAAGGTGACGTTGGAGCCTTCAAACTGTGTGTAGATTTTGCACTTCTTGGTATTGCTATTAATGGGAAAAGCAGCAGTTGATAGACAGAGGAGATGAGCCTTAGGCTGCTTGCCCTGATGGAAGTACATAGAGAAATTATTATCCTTTTCTTGGGGTGCTATCAAAGGAAAAGGATCCACAGGGTCCTTGTTTCACAGGGCTGAAGCTGATGTGAGGGCTGAGCTTTGAGTCTTTGAGGATACCTAAGGAAAGTATCCCTGGAAAGATAAGCATGAAGAGTCAACCATGCACTGCAAAAACCAGTGAGCCTTCCAGGTGCCTGAGACTGAATGATAAGAAAACCCAGCAAGACTTTATCATTTCATACTTTGGGTCCTGATCAAATGCAGTCCAGGCAAGACTTTCGCAGGCTCTTTGGAAAACGAGAAGGATGTGTGCAAAATGCTTGCCCTCCCAGGGCACTCAGCACTGGAGAGACAGCGCAAGCTCGACACCCACTCCTGCCAAACCTGCCTTAGCAAAGCAAGACAAAAATCAGCTGTCCTTGGGGAAGTTTGCCGTGTCCAGAGTCCAGCTTACTGACCTCTTCCTGCCAGGACTGCAGAGTGAAATGAACATCACCTCCTAGGACCCAGAGAAGCCACAGAAATGCAAAAGCAAAGCAGTCAGCCATTGCATAAACTAGAATTGATGACAGTGTATGCAATTCATTGAGTTACAGGTTTAAAGCAGCGCCGTGATACTGGCATGTGCATATGGCTTTTTCACAGAGTGAGATTGCTGGAGCTGCAGTGCTGCACAGCTGAGACGTTCCTCTCTCCCAGTAAATTCTGCGTGGGACCAGGGTAAAACCCTGCATTGAAAGAGAGACTTGCATTCCACAGGGTGCTGCTCAAACATCGAGTTGGCTAAAATTTTTCTGCAGCATCATTTTCCCGGTAGAATACATTGGGTTGTCAGCAGTTTCATCACTGGTGACATCTTCCCTGGCACTTTCCAGTGGGACACAGGCAGGCTACCAAACCAGCATGCCAGCCTGATCTCTGCCAGCTCCTCCAGCTGCCATCCCAGTCGCCCAGCTGTGGCAACCTGCTGGTTTCTGATTCTGCCCAACACTTCCTGCAACAAAAAGCACTGTCTGCAGTTTCAGTGCAGTTTGCCAGGCTTTACCTACTTTCTCTGAAATGCTAGTGAGCTCTTTTCATTATTATTATTATTACTGTTTTCAAATCTGGCCAGAAAGGTCTAGCTGTTTACCAGAGCAAAGTCAGGAAATATATGTTTTTGGCAAACATAGGTTTTAACACAGGTTTTAATTCATGACCCCATGTTAAGATTTTTCATGGAATCCCTGTCCCATGCTGCACGCAAAGAGGACCTCCAGGCTGTGCCACATATGTGCTGTCCCCTCTTCCTCATCTTGAAATGCTTCATATCTGGCATTGAGTTCTGTAGGGGATGAAGGCCCTGCAGTGAACACCCCAGGGTGTTCTTCCCTGCACCCAAGGAGGCCAGGAAGCATGGTTCCTCCCATGGATCAGATGCAGTTATGACTCAAGATGTGTTTCGAAGATGAGTTTTGACATATTCTGGCTGGAAATAGGACAGGCATTGCCAGGACATTGATTTTTCCCCTGTTCATATAATTAGGTTGACATGCATCCCTCATCCCAGAAAAGCAGCAGAGATGCATCACTGGCTACGTCATCAACTTCCAGGGGATACACCTTTAAAATAGACCTGCCACCCACCACTGTTGTCCCGAGCATCCAGCACAGGGGATTCAGAGTACATCACTACATCCCTGTGCCATGGTCTGGATCCAGCAACAGGGACACTCGCAAAGCTCCTAAAATCAGGCATGGCTGCCGTCAGACGGGTGCTGCTGTTCCCTCTGGTTTTACAGCCAGGCCATGACAAAGCAGAGCCTGCAAGAGGCAGACTGCAGTGTCCCAGGCAGAGAAAGCCCCATCATGGTGCAGGTGCCCCCCAGATGTGAACAGGGGGCCAGCGTTTGCCTGCACCCGGCTGATGGCTGTATCCTGTCCAGGGTGTCTGGCAAGGAGAAGCCTGGAGACAGTGCCTGGGCAGGAGCTTCTGGAAGTGGGCACTGTGGAGACAGGAGTGATGTGCACCCCAGGGGACCTCCGGGGGGTGTCCCTTCAGCATTGCACCCCACTAAGTCGCTCCACCAGCCAGGCAGAGATGCACTTGCACCACAGGCACCTCGCTGGGGGCTCAGGGACCCCACCGTGCTGCAGCTGCTCAGGCAGGGCCCAGCTGTGTCTCGGGGGCTGCCTCCCCCCCTCCCCATGCCCTTCCAGCAGCACATTCCCCCCGCCAGAGGCTGTAGGACTCTCCTGGACTGGATGGAGAAGCAGCACTGGAGCATGGGGATGCCTGCACACGTGTTTCCCGGTGTGTGTGCACATGTGTGTACATGAGACCCCATGTGTGTCCATACATGTGTGTCCATGTGTCCCCCCATGCCCCTTGTCCCTGTGTCCCCCCATGTTCTGTCCCCTATGTCCCATGTCTCCCCGTGTCCCCATGCCCCCTATTCCCGTGCCTGTGTCTCCCCAAGCCCCCTGTCCCCACTTCCCCATGTCCTGCTGTGTCCCCATGCCCCCTGTCCCCCCCACCTCCCCTCTCCCTGTGTGTCCCCATATCTTACGTCCCATGTCCTGTGTCTGCCCGTGTCCCATGACCCCTCCATGTCCCATGTCCTGCCATGTCCCCATGACCCCTGTGCCCGTGTCCCCTATGACACCTGCCCCCGCGCCTCCCATCTCCCATGCCCACCCGGGCCTGTGTCCCGTGTCCCCCCACGTCTCACGCCTCCTGTCCCCTCGTCCTCCCGAGCACCCCCGTCGCCGCCATGTCTCGCCCCCGCCGGCCG
>NW_015090776.1:3771838-3826041 GCF_001431845.1 Calidris pugnax | reverse complement strand
GGGCCGGGCCGGGCCGGGGTGGGCCGGGCCGGGCAGGGTGTCCCCGACTGCCCCCGCGCTGGGCACCGTCCCCAGAGGCCCCGGGGGTCGGGCCGGGCCGCGGGTGCTGCCTAGCCGTGGTCGGGGGCTGCAGCCTGGCTCTTCCGGCCCAGACCCCTGGAGGGACACGGTTCCCCAGGTTCTGCCGGCTGTCTCGGGTCCGGGAAGGAGCGGCTCTGGCTGAGACCCTGTGTCCTGGCCGGGGTGATCGGCCACAGGGACCTCCTGCTCCATAGGGCTGGCCGCCATGCCCCGCAGCCGCCTGATGTGGCTCAGCTGCTCCCCAATGGCTCGGCCGAGGCCTCAGTCCGACCCCTTTCTCCTGGCAGCCACGCTAACGACCTGCTCCGAACCGAGGCAGAAATGTTTGAGAAATGGTACCGTAAGTTGGAGCCATCTGGCCCCTCGCTCCAGCTGCTGACCAAGATGCAAGACCCCACGCCAGAGCTGATGCAGGTACTGCTCCACAGCCAGGGCAGCAGCCCCGCAGCCACAGGGATGGGATTTGCGGGTCTGGCTGCACAGAGCCATGACCCTTCCTCCCTCCACAGCCCCCTGACCTCCCAGTCTTGGCGCTTGTCTGACAAGAAGTTAGCAGGCAAGCTGTCCAGTTTGACTTGGGGTGAAGAAAGGCCACCAGCAGTGCTCTGCGCTTGGGCTTCACAGTGGCGAGCCCTTAAGCCAGACGCTTGCAAAAAGGTGCTGCTGGACTTGTGGGTGTAAGAGTTTAGTCTGCATTACCTTTCCTGCACTCTGCAAAGGCCAGGCTGCCTTCTGGTTTCTCCTCTTCCAGCTGATGCTGTCCCTTCCCTGCACTGTGTCCTCCTGAATAGTGACTGCCAGGGAGATCTGGAATGGGTTAACCCTCACACACAGCATAATTTGAAGTAGAAGTTAAACAAATAGGGAGGCTGGTGACAAGAAAGCAGACTTGCCCAGGTCTGTGCCAGGTCTGTGCCAGCTCCTCTCTTCCCTCCTGGGGAAGTCCACACGGGCTCAGACCTTTGTGCGTTCCCATTCAGGTACCTACGCTGAGTGCATGTTGCACTCTTCCTTCTCACTGGAGCCGTGGACAGTCTTTTGGAGCAGATTTTTACCTGCTGGCCCAAACATTACCTATTTTCCAGAGGCACAGTGAACAGAAGCTCTAGACTCTTTGCGCTGGAGCTCCTTTCAGCCAGCGTCCTGCACTGGGTTTTAGCACCTGCCTGAGGCTCAAGTAGCCGCTTTCTGCTTATTCCCAGACTGAGCCCTTAGAAACTTTGCCTTGGCCAGGTGGGCACTCGCCCTCTGCAAAGCAGTGCCTGCCTCGCTGTGTTACCACAGCACTGGGAATTCCCAAGTGGTGTCAGTTCTTCCGAGAACACGCTCCAGCCTGCCTGTACTGCAGTAAGCTCAGCTCCTTACGGTGTCTGACCCAGGTGGTGGTAGGAGACCCCATACCTACACTAAATTAGTATCCTACACAACAATTAGTATCTCACTTCAAAGAGGTGTTTTACCTGCCCACGTGCAACTGTCACATTGTGTTTAAGCTCTAGCTCTGGCTTTGCCTGTTGAATTGCCGGGCCCAGAGAGTGGTGGGGAATGGAGTCAAATCCAGTTGGTGGCCGGTCACGAGTGGTGTCCCACAGGGCTCGGTACTGGGACCCGTTCTCTTTAACATCTTTATCAATGATCTGGATGAGGGGATCGAGTGCACCCTTGGCAAGTTCGCAGATGACACCAAGTTGGGTGGCAGTGTTGACCTGCTGGAGGGTAGAGAGGCTTTGCAGAGGAATCTGGACAGGCTGGATCGATGGGCTGAGACCAACAGGATGAGGTTCAATAAGGCCAAGTGTCGGGTCCTGCACTTGGGTCACACCAACCCCCTGCAGTGCTACAGGCTGGGGGAAGAGTGGCTGGAGCTGCCTGGCAGAAAAGGACCTGGGGGTGTTGGTGGACTGTTGGCTGAACATGAGCCAGCAGTGTGCCCAGGTGGCCAAGAAGGCCACCAGCATCCTGGCCTGTGTCAGGAACAGTGCAGTGAGTATGTGAAATGTGTTCACCTGATTCGTGTTAATATCTTTAACTGTTCTGTTTGTCCTTGTATGACCATGGGCTTGGGAGAAGCGGGATTGTATGTATGTAGTTTCTGTTTCTTGTAAGAACCCCTAAGGAAACCAGTTTTTGTTACTAGCCGCATGGTGCTGAACGGGAGGGGTCTGTGGGGCGCACGCCTGGAGTCGGGGGTCATCCTGGGGGCGAGCCAAGGAAAACTCATAGAAGATTCCAGAAGGTGAGGAGGGCATGCGCCAAAGAAGATACGCCTATCATTAGCATAGGCCAACCTTTGTATGAATATGTATTAGGAGAAGCGATATAAACCCAAAACGGGACTTGCACGTGTGTGCCTTGGTTGAGCGGAGACTCCCGGTGCACCCAGCACTGTTTGCTTGTCTTTACTCATTTAATAAATTGTAAACTTTAATTGGAATCCTGTTTGAGGAAAAATCATTTATCACAAGTAGGACCCGAGAGGTGATCGTCCCCCTGTACTGGGCACTGGTGAGGCCCCACCTCAAGTACTGTGTCCAGTTTTGCGCCCCTTCCCACAAAAAAGATATTGAGGGGCTGGAGCGGGTCCAGAGAAGGGCAACGGAGCTGGGGAGGGGTCTGGAGCACAAGTCTTGTGAGGAGAGGCTGAGGGAGCTGGGGGTGTTCAGCCTGGAGAAAAGGAGGCTGAGGGGAGACCTTCTTGCTTTCTCCAGCTCCCTGAAAGGAGGGTGCAGAGAGGTGGGGATCGGTCTCTTCTCCCAAGTTACAGGCAATAGGACAAGAGGAAATGGCCTCAAGTTGCCCCAGGGGAGGTTCAGTTTGGATATTAGGAAAAATTTCTTCCCTGAAAGGGTTATCAGGCAATGGCATGGGCTGCTCATGGAAGTGGTTGAGGCACCATCCCTGGAGATATTCAGAAGACGAATTGACATGGTGCTCGGGAATATGGTTTAGTGTGGGGTTTTTTTTGTGGTTTGTTTTTTTTTTTTATGGTTGGACTAGATGATCTTAAAGGTCCTTTCCAACCTAGGCATTTCTATGATTCTGTGATTGAACTGAAAGTGCTTGCATAGGAGGGATTTGAGGGAGGATGAGAGGACAGGTGGGGTCAGCCCAGGTGTGGCCCTGAGTTACCTGTGCTCTGGAGAGGCCTCCTTGCCCTTGCTGTAAGCTGGAATCCTGCTGAGATTATTTTCTTTTTGAATACAGCATTTTGCAGCAACAGTTGGCCAGTGCTGGCTTTATAACAGCATCTGCATTGTTCCTTGGTTGTTGCAGACACATGGCAGGTACAAATCCAAGTTGCATGGGGCCACGGACTACTTTGTAGGCCTGACAGTGGAGCAGAAATGTGAGCTGGCTGAGCGGGAGCTGGTTGAGATGAAGGATGAGATTGAGAGGATGAAAAAGAACTCGGAGCAGACCTTGCAGAACCTGGAGGTATGGCTTTTCAGGACCCTTATGATCACCAAGGTGTCAAAAAGTCTAGTTACTTTTAACACTTCTTTTGACGTGCTGTGCCTCAGGCAGTGAGACAGACTTGCTTGGTGGGGCTGTTCATAGCAGAGCATTGCTGTGAGTGGTCTTGAGTTGAGAGTGAGAGCTGGAACTGTCCTCTTACCTCACCCCTTTCTTGAAGCACACCAACAGAGATCAGAGGTGTCCGGTCTCTAAAGATGGATCTTATTATAGCAGGAACTAATAATAATAGAGGCGAGGGGAATATTTTTAGGTAGAGTAGCTCAAATCTGCTATGTGAGATGAAGAAGTCAATGCTTGAAAGAAAAATCTCAGACATATTTTTAATTCTAGCAGCTCCCAGAAGCTTCCTTATTTGGCTGGGCTCCATGCAGTCCTCTCCAGGGTCTGCCTTTCCGCTGTCTCTGGGATTTCTTCAAAGCATGCTCCAAGTCTCTGAGACTGCATTCCTGCTGCAGGCTCTTTGTGCCTATATCACCATCTCTGCCTGTCCTGTGCTGGCTGCCAAGACCTCCTCCTAGCCAAGATGCTCAGGAGTTTTTGGGGAAGGAGAGACCTTTGCAGTTGGTTCAGACCACTGATGCTGCCTGCAGTGGCCAGGAGAGGTGAAGCAGGCAGCGCGTCCCTCTTGTGTGGCCACAGGGCATGTGTAGTAAACAAAGGGTAGTAATTTGTCTTGTGTTGGCTTTGTCAGACTGGCAATGTTTGTAGGCCAGGACAGAATGACAAACGTTGAAGTTCAGGCACATGAAAGATTTTTGTTCTCGTTCTTTTTGAGTGAGTCAGTGCTATCTGAGCCTGCACCATGTGCCCTGAGCTGCATAGGCTGAAGCTCAGTGCTCTCATGGGAGAGATGCTAGTAATGCCAGCAGAGAGTGTGCCTGATACTTTCCAGTGTTCCCTGTTCCCAAAGCTGTTTGGACAAAGGAAGTTAGTACCTCTTGACTGTTACGTGACTCTTTCTACAGGCAGTCATAGAAGAAGCAGATGTTTGGTGGACTGATATTAAGAAAGCCATGAGTGATTTTGAGAAAGACGTCATCAGCACCATCTCCAGCAAGAAAGGGAGTATCATAGCTTCTGAGAAGCTGCTGAGATACATGGAGGAGAAGAATCGCCAGAGGGTCAGTCCATGATGGCAAATTTTGAGGCTGGTGTGTCATCTGACAAGTATGTTGGTTAGGAAAATCCTAGTTCCCATACTCCTGTGTGGCCGTTTTTAGACTGTCTTATCAAGTCTCTTTGGACAGTCCTTGTCACAGTTGTCAGTCGGTGGGTAGCCCAGGTGCTCATCAGGCTGAAGCTGCAGCCCAGCTGTGAGCATAAATGACACAGGGCTCTTAGTGGAGCCTGGGGAAATGCATGCATCTGCCCCTACATTTGGGGCAGGGTGATGCTGAGCAGTGTTTCTGACTGGGCTCCTTTCTAAGCTAGCAGTGAAGGCCACAGTGCAGATGAGGTGAATGGAGTGGGGTCTGGGTGCTCTTTCTCTTCCCAGGCTCTGCTATTCTACTCTAACCTGTTGCCTTTCTTTAGGATCTGCTGAGAGAGAAGTTACGCCTGAAAAATTGTTTGCTCAAGGGTTACAAGAAGAAGTTGCAGCAGCAGCTCAGGCAGGTGCGTGTGGCCATTGAGGAGAAGCAGGGACTAGAAGGGTCCTTGAAGAATGAAAGGAGTAAAGCCCAGTGCAGACACAGGGCCTGCTATGTGTAGACATGGATGACCCTTCTCCTCCTCCCCTTCCTCCTTTGCTCCTGGCCTTTCTGCCTTTGACTTCTGCCCAGGTTCAGACCTTGCACGTGTCTACATGTGTGAGAGATGACCAGAAGTTTCACAGGAAGCTGGCAGATCTCTTGATGCCCTGGAAAAGATGTATGGTGGATCAGAACAGTTCCCTGGGGACTGACTGCTGCTGGCATGGCAGAAGCCTCGCCAGAGGGGCCCTGTCCGCACTGCTTGGACCCTCTAAGCTAGGACACAGGGCACACAATCAGTAGCATGCTGTGTCTTGCATTTCTCCCCAAGCCCCAGGTTTACAGCCAGGCTGAAGACCCTGGTGGTCAGGTCTTCTTTCCTCACAGAGCAAAGCTGTCTTCCTTGGCATGCAGCTTTGGTCAGCAACCTACAGCTCTGCTTCCTTGGGGTTTACAGAAGGAGCAGATGGGAGAGACGCTCTGTGAGGTCCGTTTGCAGGAACTGCAGGTTAGAAATGCCAAGTACCAGCAGAAGATTGATGAGAAGAACCAGGAGCTGTTGCAGCTAAAACTGACCTCACGGAAGACTGTCCAAGTTTTCAACTTCTATCACGTGAGTGAATCTCCCAGCACCTCCTGTTTGACTTTCTTCTCTTTCTGAATGTCACACATGATCTGATTAACAGCTCTTGCATCCTTCCCTTTCTCAGACAGAGGGTGCCAAACACCTCTCTGCCTTCCCACTGACTTAGTAGTTTGGTTGGGAGGTTTGCCCAACACATCAAAAGCAGCGATGCTCTCATTTATGTTTGGCTGCAGCCTGACAATGGGGTTCATGCTTTGCAGCATGGTTATTTTACACCCCAGTGGAAAATCCTAGTAGGAAAGAACTTTGGTGCTGACTTGCACAGGAAAATATATTTTTACATAACCTGTGACATTTGAAAAGATGTCATGAGCTGCAGCGTCACTCTGAGTCTCTTCTCTTATCACTCAGCTGGGTGTATTTCCTTCTCTCCGATCAGCCGTACTGTCTGGATCAGTCTTAAACCCCAGCTGCTGTGCCGTGGGCTGTGCAGCAATGTGTCACTGAGAACATAACGGAGCAGGAGCTGCATGACCAGGGCACGATTCTGCCTTCTGCAGGGGACAAGTGGTGCCACAGAGCTCCCCTGGGAGCAGAGCTCCTGTACCATCAGCTGAGACCAAGCTGGAGGAGTAGAGGGGTGGCTTTGTAGGTGGCTGGGAGCTGCTGCTACAGCTGATGGCTGTCCTGTTCTCATGTTCCAGAGGAAGCTGCAGGACGCCATGGAAACATCCATGTCTCTGACAAAAGACATCTCCCAGAGGAAGGAGCTGCTGGAGAAAATTGAAAGAGAAACTGTTGTGGTGGAGAAGGTAAGAGAGTGATTTGGGAAGCCCTGAGTCTTCATTTCGGAAGACTTTCTGCATTGTGGTATGCAGGATACTGATGCTCATTCGAGGCCCAGTGCTGAGCTGGATACCTGTGTGCCTTTCTGGGTCTGAACAAGTCCTGGGACATCTGCTGGTGCCGGTGAGCACGGGCAGGTTTGCAGAACAGGCCATGTTGTGGATTCTGGCCCTGGCTCCACAGGAACCTGCCACTGCCTTCTTGAAATTCTGTTTCCTTGAACTTTTCATCAGCAGTGTCCTCCCCAGGGAGAGGTGGCACTGCTGTCATACCAGTCTGGGGACACATAGCCTGGCAGGGACACCACAGCTTTGGGAAGTGGGTTCAAGGGACTCCTTAGCAGTGCTGCCTGGCAGGGATGGAGGCACTGGTGGATGCATCTCAGTGCTCCCCCTACAGTGCTGGAGGCTTAATTTATCCTGCCTGCCTGCTTCCCTGGGGGACTGGCAGCAAGCTGGCAGGGTTGTTTCCCAGGGATCTTCTTGCCCTCTGTCCCTGTTCCTCCGGCAGCAACGAGCTGAAGCTGAGCGTGTGAATCGGCAGCTGCGGAAGCAGCTCTCGGACTACAGTGTCCCCCCTGTGCTGAGTTACGTGCAGAAGAAGATGGAAATTGCTGAACTCGAAAAAAACCTCAAGGTTTGGGAGAGGAAGGTGGCAGTTGCCAAGGTGAGATTGGGCTGGGCATGCAGAAGTCCAGACGTGTGCCAGCTGGGCACTGGGGCATAGTGGAGCTGCATCTGACTGCCCACCTACAGCTCCCCTGAGGACCAGAGTGCTCGCTCCTGACCCCCCAGGAAGCCACGTGCGACTCCTCACACGGTGGTTTCACTGGTGCCTGGCAGAGCTGGAAGCTTTTCCTGTTAACAGAGCAGCAATTCCTCCCTACCCCAAGGATGAAGGCTAAATTTTAATGACTGGACTCAGAGGGGAAGCCAAGGCGCGGACACAACTTGTAATTTGACAGGAAGCAATGTTGGGCTGTTGCTGTACTGAAACTGATGTAAGGAGCCGGGGACATATGGCAGCCCAATACGTTTCCAGCTCTGCCTTTTCCAGTGCCCCCAATGGCTTCCTAGTGTTTGTAGTCCTCTTTGATGATCTCAGACATTTCTTACTCACTTGTATCTTGACCCTTCCTGATAAGGAAAGGCTGGCCGAGACCCATGAGTGCATTACAAAGTTGTAAGAATATCTTTGATTATCCCAGCTCCTGCAGGCTGGGAGATGGAGAGAGAACACAGAGGAGCATAGTCAAAGCCTGGAAGTAGCAGGACATGTCTGTACCCTTGCCTCGTGTGCACAGCAGTGCAGGGAGAGAAGCGGCTGGGCTGGATAGGACAGATAGTGTGGTCCTTGGCACCCTGCTCATCCTTGGGTGGAGATAGGCTTAGCTGTGGCTGAGACGGGGAGACCTCTGTGGTTTCGCCTGTTGAACACTCGGCTCCCCAGCACCCCAGTCCACAGTGGACAGGGCTTATGTGGTCCAGCCTTTCTCGGAGGTCAGAACTATGGGGATTTGGGCTTGACCCCTCAGCACCAGTGCCGGGAGGTCAGAAGTAGTGGTCAAGCTGTGACTACCCCAGAGCTGGTGAGCAGCCAGCCTGCTGGCCTGTCTTTGTGCAAGCAGATCTCTTCTCACCCAGTGGCTCCCCTTGACTGGGAGACCCAGGCTCCAGCTTGCATGCTGCTTATGCTGTGGTGCCCAGAGTCTTGCCTCTGGGAGCTGGAGAGCAGCCAAGAGCTCAAGGGGCTAAAGAAGGAACCTGTAGTTGTCCCTAGGATGAGAGTGAGGCTATAAACCTGTTTTCTTTGCTGGCCTTTCTGTGGCAGGGCATGTCCAACAGCCCTGCTGCCATAAGCATATACAATGCTTATGCGTGTGGTCTCCAGGGCCTGTGGAGAGCTGTGGCATTCAAAGGAGAAACCAAAGCTGGTGCAGACCTGCAGGAGCTCTCCTCAGCACACCACAGTGAGCAGGGATCTCAGTGGGAGCAGCAGGGTTGAAGGGGCAAGCAATACAGCAGCTCGGGCCAGGCTAGATTCCAACCTTGCTGCTTTCTCCGTGACGTATCACTGCTGTCTGAATGTATTAAGGGCTTCTCCTTTCTCCTTTTGCAGATGTCCCTGCAAAGCTACCGCAGAGCATGGAATCAGGTCAAGAAGTCTGCTAACGAGCACTAGGCTTGTCTGATGCTGCAAGGCAGGCAGTGGAAGCTGCAGAAGGAGCCAAGCTGTGGGGAAGTTTGCTGTCAAGTTGGGTAAATGTAGCACCCTGCAGGCTACAGTGAGATGAAACCACTTCTGCATGAAATGATAAAGAAACCCTGTTTCTTTGGCTCTGTTGTGAGGTGATCTCTTTGGTCTGTCCCAGCATGTGCTGGCTTCTACCAGGCTCTGCTGCCTGGAGCCTTCACAGGCCCTGCTTGGTCAGCCAGCTCTACTCTGGGTGCTGCCCCCTCTCTTCATCACCATAGGCAGTTCTTCTCTGGTAATCAATTCTGACGTTCATAGGAACTGTCCTTTCTCTCTGGGCAAGCCCTGGTAATCACTTAATGGAGGAGGAACCGGAGGGGATTCCCTGGGAGACATGAAAGTTCAACACCTCTGGGCATGCACTGACAACAGAAGACAGCAGAGCGATGTGGGCATATAGGGCAAATCATTTCAACGCGGCATGCGTGAATCAAGCAGGCTTTCTGATCACAAAAGGATACTTCATTTACCTTACGAAACAGCAAGAAGGGAGCAGCTACCCCTCTCCCAAGCACCTGGGGCAAACGTAAGTGTCCCTTGGAGATGGGAGGTGTTTTCCCACTGCAGCAGTTATAAATCATCTATGATCGCTGAGCCTCAGAGGACTTCAGGTCTGCCTGTCCCTTCTTGGGGTTGAAACCAACTTCCTGAAATATTCTCACTGCTAGTCTGGAAGCCTCTTCCCCGTCTTTGGGTGGAGCTTGCAGATCAGCTCATGCCCTGACTGGTGTGGGAAATGCAGGAGGTCCTGTCCTCTTGGTGGTGGCCAAGATCCAGTTGCTGCAGGGGGACACTGGGGTGTAATGGGAACAGTCCATAGCATTTCATGCCATCCTCACTGAGAATGCTTTCCAGGACCCATTTCTCAGTGACTCTAATCTGGCACATGACGGGGTTGCTGGCATCACTGGCAGACAAAAAAGGCAGGACTGTGTCTCAACAGTGTCCCTCCTGCCATTGCTCTCGGTGGCTGTGGACTTCACCAGGCTGAGAGGAGGGCAGATCACAGCAATTCGGTCTTTTATCATCACTGGTAGCAAAGCACCACTGCTTCAGGGGGCTGGCTGCCTTTGGGTTGATGATGTCCCTGGGTGTCCCAGATGAAGTGACCAGCCTCACTCCCTGCGGCTGCCCGTGTTCCCTTCAGCCCAGCCCCACACCTGATCCTTTGGTACATACTGCAAGGAACCCCTCTTGGTTTTGCCTCCTGACAAGAAGTCCCTTCCCAGCTCATAAAAGGCCAAGTGTGCCTTTGGAGAGCAGTGCAGAGAAGGTGGGATGGTATCAGGGATGTGAAAACTCTTTCTTTCCTACAAGGATGAGAAAACTATTGAGAAAGAGAAATTACAGTACCCTGTTGTATGCAATAATTAATAGCTACAAGCGAGAGGAGCTGTCAAAGGGCAGAAAGGAAAGGCACTATGGCTCCTGGAGGGCTGACACACTCCAGCAGGTTATCCCTGGATCATACACATAGAGCAGCCTGGTGATGGAGAGGGCACCCAGTGATCCAAGAGACATTTTGTGAGTTGGCTCAGTACCTTTTGAAGGACACTGGAGTCAGGTGACCCTTAAAATACCTTCCAGTCCTGTCCAACATGAAATCCCCCTTCCCAATAAAACAGAGGACAGCAAATAAAAAGAGAGGGAAAGATTAAGAAAGCAATGGCAGAAGAGGAAGTGTCAGAGGAGGTCTTTGTTCAGTATTATAACAATGGTGCCAAAATCCAGGATAAACTCACCTTGCTAGCTCAGATTTCATAGAATCATAGAATGGTTTGGGTTGGAAGGGACCTTAAAGACCATTGAGTTCCAATCCCCCTGCCCTGGGCAGGGACACCTCCCACCAGACCAGGTTGTTTAAAGCACCATCCAGCCTGGCCTTAAACCCCTCCAGGCAGGCTGTGCTCAGCCACAGCTTCTCTGGGCAACCTGTTCCAGTGTCTCACCACCCTCACAGGAAAGAATTTCTTCCTAATATCTAATCTAAATCTCCCCTCTTTCAGTTTAAAGTCATTACTCCTCATCCTATGGCTCCACTCCCTCATAAAGAGTCCCTGCCCATCTCTCCTGTAGCTCCCTTTAGGTACTGGAAGGCCACTACAAGGAAGGCCACTACAACGTCTCCTCGGAGACTTCTCCAGGTTGAACAACCCCAACTCTCCCAGCTTGTCTTCATAGGAGAGGTGCTCCAGCCCTCTGATCATCTTCGTGGCCCTCCACTGGACCCGTTCCAACAGGTCCATGTCCTTCCCATGTTGAGGACTCCAAAGCTGGACACAGTGCTTCAGGTGGGGTCTCACGAGTGTAGAGCAGAGGGCTAGAATCACCTCCCGCGACCTGCTGGCCACATTTCTTTTGACGCAGCACAGGATGCGGTTGGCTTTCTGGTCTGCCAGCACATATTGCTGGGGCATGTTAAGCTTCTCGTCCACCAACACCCCCAAGTCCTTCTCCTCAGGGCTGCTCTCCAGCCATTCTCTGCCCAACCTGTATTTGTGCCTGGGATTGCCATGTCCCAGGTGCAGGACCCTGCACTTGGCTTGGTTGAACTTCATGTGGTTTGCACAAGCCCACCTTTCAAGCCTGTACGGGTCCCTCTGGATGGCATCCCTTCCCTCCAGCGTGTCGACCATGCCACTGAGCTTAGTGTCATCAGCACACTTGCTGAGGGTGCACTCTATCCCACTGTCCATGCCTCAGACAAAGATGTTAAACAGCACTTGTCCCAGTACTCACCCTTGAGGAACAACACTCATCACTGGCTTCCACTTGGACATTGAGTTACTGACTGCAACCCTTTGATTGTGACCATCACATCTCCTCAGGGCTGCTCTCCAGCCATTCTCTGCCCAACCTGTATTTGTGCCTGGGATTGCCATGTCCCAGGTGCAGGACCCTGCACTTGGCTTGGTTGAACTTCATGTGGTTTGCACAAGCCCACCTTTCAAGCCTGTACGGGTCCCTCTGGATGGCATCCCTTCCCTCCAGCGTGTCGACCATGCCACTGAGCTTAGTGTCATCAGCACACTTGCTGAGGGTGCACTCTATCCCACTGTCCATGCCTCAGACAAAGATGTTAAACAGCACTTGTCCCAGTACTCACCCTTGAGGAACAACACTCATCACTGGCTTCCACTTGGACATTGAGTTACTGACTGCAACCCTTTGATTGTGACCATCACAGCAGTTCCTTATCCACCAAGTGGTCCATCCGTCAAACCCACGTCTCTCCAATTTAGAGACCAGGATGTCATGCAGGACGGTGTCAAATGCTTTGCGTAAGTCCAGGTAGATGTTTTCCATTGCTCTCCCCTTGTCTACCAATGCTGTAGCACCATCTTAGAAGGCCACCAAATTTGTCAGACATGACTTGCTCTTTGTGAAGCCATGCTGGGTGTCACCAATCACCTCCTTGTTTTTCATGTGCCTTAGCAGTGATTCCAGGGGGATATGCTCCATGATCTTGCCAGACACAGAGGTGAAACTGACCAGTCTGTAGTTACCTGGGTCCTCCTTTTTTCCATTTTTGAAAATGGGGGTTATGTTTCCACTTCTCCAGTCAGCAGGAACTTCACCAGACTGCCATGACTTTTCAAATACAATGGAAAGTGACTTAACAACTTTGTCCACCATGTGGTTGGATTTCATCAGGTCCCATGGACTTATACACCTTCAGGTTCCTTAGGTGGTCTCAAACCTGGTCTTCTCCTACAGTGAGCAGTCCTTCATTCTCATAGCCCCTGTTTTAACCTGGTCCTTCAACTTGGGAGGTGTGAGGAGAGAGGCTGGCAGTTAAGACCAAGGCAAAAAAGTTGTTGAGAACCTCAGCTTTTTCCTTGTCTGTTGTTACCAGTTTGCCATTCTTGCTCATCAGGGGAGGTAAGCTTTCTTTAACCTTCATTTGCTTACACAAGTTGCTGGGTAACGTTTCCCTGGGAGATTTTACACCAGATCAGGTATCTGCCACCCTTCAGCCACTTACCCAAGAAAAGTGACCAAGACATGGATCTTTCCAGCTCTCACAACTCTGCTCGACTCCCTCACCCTTACTATGGACAGACACCAACCTGCAGTTCCTTATTCTTCTCTCTGTAGCCAGATGGGAGTTTTACAGCCTTGGTAGATTCTCCCGTACTAAGGATAAAGGTTTTTTAAATCTGGGGTTCTAATGACAGCTATTTTTTTTATAGAAAGACAGGCAGAAAGTAGAAGGCAAATAGATTCTGGGCAGGTCAGAGGACAAAGAGTCTCCAAGCTGGGTCCTTCTAGCAGTGGATGATGTAGTAGTCCTGGAAGAACAGCAGCACCATTAGAGATGCCAGGATCAGGCTGATCCCCCATGAGCATATTGCTGTAGGAGCCATCAAAAGCCATCCACAGGCAGGACAGTGGGATCTGTTAGGAAAAACAAAGAGTAGTTCCTAGCATAAGTCTGGTGAGTCGGTAATGCCATTCTCCAAGGGGTATTCATGCCCCTGTCTGGAGGACAGATCCATACTGAATTAGCTTTTCTATTATAGGGGTGATGACTCAATTTATTTCTAAAAGGTGCCCTTGCCAAAGGGCTCTGTGTCTGTGTGCTTCATAATAAAACAATTAAAAACCCCATTAATGCTAAAATTTTACCAGGCTAGCATAGAAAGGAGAAAGAAAGGGTCTTTCCTTCCCACACAGCCAAGAGCTGCCAGCTTTACAGGCATCATGGGAATGGGAAGAGTTTGAAATTATTTTTAAAAGCTGGAAGAGATTATATGGGAAGGATTACAGATGGCCACAGGTTTTGCACTCAGAAATCATCACTGTTTGACAGATCATTACACTGAAGAAATCTGACCCCAGACAATGCTTTCCAATTAGTGGCAGGCTCATTGTGGTCCTGGTGACCCAGTCCACCTTCACTGAGGTGGTTCCAGCTCTGGTCTTGCCCACTGAGTATGGAATTTCAGGTACAAATGGCTCAAAGATCTGATTTATGTTTTCTCACCTCTCTGGTGGCTTTAGATGTTAGGCAAAGCCTCCAGAGAATGAGGAGGTGCCATCCTGATGGACTTACAAACAAAGAATGCTGGATGCTTGGCTGTTTTTTTGTGACAGAAATGAAGGATACTCTTCATGAGGCATCAGGAATGACACTGCCATGGAGCACTCCATCCTGAAACCCATCCTCCACAGTCTTGCCTGTTTTATTTATGTCAGAAAATTAAAATTGACAGTTTTAACTGTCAGTCTAAAACTACAGTCTTTGTGCTTTAATTGTTAACTATAATTAAAATAACAGTAGCAAGAGCTCTGTGATCAGTGCCCTGATAGATGTATGTTTGCTCCTTCTAATGTCCATCTATCCATACCTGAGATAGCAGAGCAGCAAACATCCCAAACCAGAACACCTTCAGTGAATGCCAGTTAGATACTGGAAAAGACAAGATCAAGAGTCTAACATGCTCTGTCCTCTGTGATCATGTCTTGCATTGACTCTGTACAATAGCAGGTGAGGCATAGTTGAGTGAGCATGAAGGACCCAACACTACTGCGACTTCAATGTCAGGTTTTCTTCATATTGGAGCGAAACATAAGTTAAAAGGAATTTAAAAGGGTAAAGAAAGCCTTGAGATCTGCAGCTTCTGTCAGGGCACCAGTCTATGGCATTGTTCCCACCAAGTAGAGCAAAACTGAGCTGGCCAGCCAGGATGTTGGTCCCAAGTCTGATTTTTCCAGCTTTGTTCATCTGTTTTTCTGATGGTCCCATCACCTTGGTCTAAACAACAAGAATCAGGAGCATACAAAAAGAAGTCTCCTTGACACTCCTTAACACTCTGCCTTGGACTGGGGCACCACTGGCTTCCTAGGGCTTCCCCAGAGCAATAGCTGGAAGTCACAAGGCAGTGTTCTTGGTTTAAGTGGTTGTGTAATTTGTGCTACAAATTCTTCTGTCCTAGGAGGAGGAGATGCCATGCAGACCGATGGCTCTTTCAGTTTCTGCCTTTATCCCTGCCTACATCCAGCTATCCTGCCTCATTGATGTGAGGATATGAGAGCTCCCTAAATTTTCTTGTGCGACATATCCCTAATCCCTGGGACAACTGGGCTGTTCTACCACCTGCAAAGCTGCAGGATGCCCAAAGACTCGGATGACTGATAGAGCATCCAATGACTAATGCAATGGTTTGCACTGCAAACGTGGTCGTGCTCAATAGCCTGTGACAGAAAGCTGGCCAGGGCCAAGATGCAGCGCACAGATACTTTTATGAACAACTCTGCCCATCGGGTCTGGGATCTTTTGCAGTGGGAGGCAATGTGTGGCACAGCCTGGTCACATTTGCTGAATTGCTGCAGTGCCACTTTCCTCCAGGCATACTTACCTTTCAACTGACCCCAAGCTGTTTCCCAGCCACTGTTCCCTAGGTCCTGGGAAACTAAAAATTTTCTCCAAAGGTCAGCTAAAGGTCCCTCCTCTAACCACTGACGTTTATAGCTTAATCCGAAGCTTACTTTGAACCCAAGGTAGCAGATTGTCAGCACGGGCAGAAAGTCAAGAGCTGAAAGCACTCAAGCTCCTAATGCGGTGGGAACCCAGCCACTCAGCACTGCTAATATAAGCATGCTGGAGCGCTAATCTAATCAGTGTGTGAAGCTGGAGTGTTATTTTGCAATGTGACCCCTCTCGCCAGAACTCACATCAGTATTTAAAATCATTTGCTAGCTAATTTGCAACCCCACACCTTATTCCTTTGGTCTGGATGCTGGTCTCAGCACAGCTCAGGTTGGGATCTCTAGGCCATACGAGCAAATCTGAAAATCTTAGCTGCTCCCCACAAAGCTGTGAGTTTATATGAGTGAGAGGTCATGGCTATGACCAGGATGGCTGCTACGGTGACCTACCTCACAGAAACACGCTGAGAGAAGGAATGCAGCCAGTTGGGGCTGCCGCTTGGCATAACGGGTGTAGACGTGTCTGATTACAGAGCACAGAAAAAACAGGAAGAAGCTTGGTAAATCGTTCCCGATGCGCTGCTAGTCATTAATATTGGGATTAATCCCACAGAGCAAGATAATGTGGTTTCTATCAATCAGCCCACTAAAGTTAAAGGGGTTGCTCAAAATGCACACACAAACGAGCAGGGAGAGCATCTTGCACAGCAGCGCAGGGGAGATGGGGAGCCACGGTCCATTTCTAAGACCTTGGCGTTGAGCGATGGAGCTCAAGAGAAGGTCGCTCTGAACCTGCTGCCTGAAATGAAGTCTAAACCTTCACACTATGCCCAGATCCGTGTGCTTCGATACAGGATATGTTCTAACCCCTCCTTTGCATATTTGCCTCTGCACGCATCAGAAATCTATTCATACAGGAGGAGGAGAACTTAAAAAATGGACTTAAGTTTGGCTCTCTGTCCATACAGAAGGCATGGGAAACAAGCAACTCTCTTCTGGTTTTCATGAGTGCTGAGTACTTATTGGATGCCATGGAAATATCTGAGGCCATTTATTTGGCTTCAAATTTATTGGCCTAAGGAGCCTGATTTTATGAACTACTTTTTTAAGCTCAGCAAAAGTTCTTATCACCACAAGAGTGACACAAGGGTCCTCCAGAAAATGCTTGTGACTTTGTAGGTGGTGAGTCGTCTTCAGAATGTCACAGATGCTGCCAGTCCTGACCTCTTCACTTAAAAGGCTTGGTATTTACACTGCTGCCTTTCCAACACAGCTCCAGCAGTAAAACAGCAGCAATCCTGACTTGTGTACCCACTCGCCAGCTGTCATCAGGTGACCGTGTCTCTCTCCTGGAGGCTTTTGGGCTAAAACACATGATCATTCCTTACCTTTCTGAATCTGCATGTGACAACAAACAGCCTCCTAGAGGCACTAATGGAAAGAAACATATTCTAGCTATTTATAGATGCAAATAAGATCTCGTTTCCAGCTGAAATACCAAGCAGGGGTTTGGAATCTGCCTCCTTCCTAGACAGCTCCTGGAGATGCTCACAGACTGGGCTTCTGGGACTTTCCCAAGACTTTGGGGTGAAGGAGCAGAGCTGGTGATGCAAGATGCATTCCCTGATGGGGAATAACAACCTGCTGCAGTGGGACTCCCCTCTTGGATCTCTCCTTAGAGAAGGGACAAGATTTAGATCACTGGGGTACAGTGCTCTTGCTGAAGAGCGTGTTCCCAGCAGTACAAGCTACATGCTTACAGAAAATTGACACTTTTAAATTAACAAAGTTATTTCATTTCTGCCAGCACCCTGCTGTTCCTTTGAGACTATGCTAAAATGTAAAGCTTGCTCATTAATTACTTCAAATGTCAAGGTTTCATTACAATGCCTCTGAGTTAGATTTCAAGCCAGCCAAACGGTCAGAGCTATACAGCAGACACTCAGACATACCCACAGCAAGTTAATCCTTCAAAAAAGATGATGATAAATGTTATTGATTTCCCAGCAGCAGTATTTCATCTTTCAAACACAAAGCACATTAACTGGAGTGTGCAGAAGCCAGTGTCGTACCTGTCTAGCCATCTGTAGGCTGGGCTATTCCACCCTGACCACAACTGCCGGAGTGAGTCTGTGCTCCTGGAAGGGGAGGAGGAGTAAAACCAAGCTTCATTACACAGCTCCAGAGAAAACATGCACCCATCCTGCTGGATGGACATCCTTCCCCATGGGTGAGGTAAAGGCGCATTAAAAATCAGATTGCACATAGGCGGGTTATCACAGCACAGCTGAAAATCTTCCTTTTCACTGAATTTCACTGAATTTCACTGAATTTTTAGAGTTGGAAGGGACCATAGAGATCATCTAGTCCAACTCCCCTGCTAAAGCAGGACCATCCAGAGCTTGTCAGATCATGCCACTCAGGACTGCATCCAGGAGGGTCTTGAAAATCTCCAGAGAAGGGGACTCCACACCCTCCCTGGGCAGCCTGTTCCAGGGTTCTGTCACCCTCACAGTGAAAAAGTTCTTCCTCATATTCAAGTGGAACCCTTTATGTTCCAACTTGTGCCCATTGCCCCTTGTCCTCTCACTGGCAACTACTTTGAACACCCTGGATTCCCAGCTGCCCCTAAAGGCAGAAATGAAGACAACACTTTGCTGGCTGTTGCAAGCCATGCCAATTTGAATGTCAGTGTTCCTACAGCAGTACCCCATACTTTTTCCAGATTTAGAGACCATGACTTCAAACATAAGAGAACAGCTACAGCGTTGATGGGGTAAATCACCTAACTTAAAGCTGATAGATAATTTTTGGCCCTTCTCAGTCATGAAAGTGCATCAGGCTTAGTTATGAAAACATGATTGAAGTCCTGGGTACCAAGAGAAAGCCGCTAAAAACTGGTAGCTTTAGATTTCAGCAAAATCAGGTGCTGGAAAGCGTGAAGGAGATTAGCTGCTAGCTGTAGGTATTTCCCAGGAGGACAAAAGGAAACACCTCTCACAGCCTCCACGCCTGACCTGTGATGCGCGTTTGGTGCCGCTGCTGCAGAGCCCAGTGCTGGGCTGGAGGTTTCAGAGTCTGTAATTCAAATAGCACCCATCCCAGTTTCCCTTTTTAGGTTGTGGCAGTCTGAGGGAACCAGAACGGTTTGTCAGTCAAGGTGACAAACACCTTCTAGATGAGACATACCAGCACATTGTCTTGACATTGCCTCTGCCAGAACATGGAAGTTTCATCTTCCTAACAATGCTTTCAGCAGTGAAAGAGGATGAAGCATCCAAACAAAGCACCTCCTTATTTACACTCTGGGGACTGTCATTTTGCAGTCCTCTTAGATGCTGTATCTGTATCAGAAACTTACATCTAATTTATACTGTCTCAATAACGAACAATCAGGATTTAGATGACCGTGGCACGTTTTCATCTTGCAGTACTTACTAACTTCCTTAAAGCTCCAGCTCTGGAGCCATGTTTCAGTAGGGGGAAAAAAAAAATAGTACTTTTTGAAAAATTAAAAATTGTTAAGAACTAGACATCAGAAGAATATTTAAAAAATACCTAAGGTCTGAGAAAAAAAATTTATGACTTCTAAGCTAATTTCATGACTTTTAGGGCCCAATTAATTATTTTCTAAAATATATTATTGTCAAAGATGTAATTTAGCTCATAAAAATGTTTGTTGTTCTAGGGATAATAACAAATCCTGAGGTTAATGGATGCTGTAACCTCCTACGTTTCAGTTATTTTTAAGAATCAGTCATTGGCAGACAGCTGGAGAGTGCTTTACGAGTGAACCTCCCCAGAGAGCAGACACTAACACTTGATATCGTTTTGGCTTAGAGGATATGACAAGGACAGAAAGCTCCTCACTGCACCTTGGAAAATGAGAGAATAGCAATGACACAGCCTAAAACATCCCGTGCAGCATCCCACTGACCGGTGCTGCCTCGGCACAGGATCTGCCCTGTGCCACTGCCACCACTTCAAGGGCTGCTGAACGTGGACTTGAGTTTTGTTTCTCATATAAAGTAATACCACAATATCAGCATTAAGTATTAATGAGTTTGAATGCATTTTACCAATTTTTTAGCAATGTTTGAAAGCAAAGGGTCACTTTCTTGACTAAACGTGACACTACCTGAGAGATAACAATCAACTTTATTAACATCACATCTTGTATAAATATCCATGCATACATAAAAATATCTATCAAGTCAAACCCCATTCCCTTAATGCATTGCAGATCCTGTTTCCCTTTTAGGTCAGTATATATGTTCCTATTCTCTGTGGAAACCCATGTTATAACTTCTGTGCCATCAATATTTAACTTTTTAATATATTTTTTCAACAGAATAATTAGTGATATATATGGCAAATATGGATCTAAAGAATGTATAAATACATAATAAACATCTATACATATGGGTGCAAAGAGTATTAACATATATTAATGGTGTTTTACTGGCTGAAGTATAAAAGTAAGATAAATTCAGCTACCTCTAAAGCAGATAAAACCATTCATTTGAAAAGTAAATAAACACTTCAAAATCAAACAACAAGGGTAACCAAAACTATTTTTTGAGAACGTGTTGTGTCTCGTTTTGTTTGGTTTTTTTTTTTTTTTAAAACCTTCTATCAGAAGTGTTCTTTCCCAATGCGAAGAAAACAGGCTTCTGAATGACTTCGGCTCTAGTCAAGGAATCAATAGCTGGATTGACACTCATTTTTGTGTAGCTGCTGACTCCCTGTCATCTGTTAGCAATACCAAGATGTCTAGCTTTTCTTGGCCAATTGCACTGGAAAAGGAACTAACAGAATCCAGAAAAGGCTAAAAAAGTAAACTTCATTTAGAGTCTTCTGGCACATTTTTCACAGATCTACCTCCTTATATGGGGATGCTAATGGAAACAAGAAACAGAAGCTAAAATAACATTAGGTGCAGGGTTATACATTCAGCTAAAACAGGTAAGGATTTGATATTTTTGGATCTTGTCCATACCTTACTTGCACAAATCAAAACGTCCATTTCTGAAGAAAAAGCAATGGACACAAAATTTAATTCTTACTCCTAACGTGAGCAATGTATATTAGCTGAAGCTGTTTACAACACAACACATATGAAGTCATTGCCACCCTGTCAGTAATGTTTACTGTCTTCTCCATAACAATGTAAATGACAATACTAAATGTGAGATATGTGTATGGCTTTCTTTTTTTTTCTGAAAGTTTTACTTTGCTGTTGCAAAACCTATTACCCACTGAACCTCACTTGTTAAATTCTAAGACAGCATTCAGTCTAGAGATCTGTCAAACTACACCTGTACCAGCTAATCAGTGTTCTTGTTTGAAAACTGCTTTACAGTTCTTAAAAAACCTAAAACATGTCACCTAGCAGTTTTATTCCAAACAAAGCAGCAGCACACTCTTTTTGCAGGAAGTGAAAGACACCTTAACCACCCACCTGGTTAAAACTGCCACTCTCCAAATCGCAGCAATGCTGCAAGGCAGCTTAGGCAGGAACAAAAGTACTAATAAAAAAAAGGAACCAGATGAAACGATTTGCCACTTACAGGAAAAACAGGCAATAAAAATAATCCTTCCTTTTTGGTTCAGTTCCACTCCTTCAGCACGGTTTGTATATTATCTAATATAAACATGCCCTTTCCAGAGCAACTGTTCTTATATAGAGATTTACCTTGTCTTGATTTAAAGTGTCCATTTGCAGGCCAAGCACCGTAAGAAGCTTTTAAATATGGCCTGAATATAAAAGATGACAAATAAAAACAAGTTCATAGACCAATAGAGGGCAAGGTACTAAGAGTAAATTGCAAAGCTATATGGATCTGTGGGGTGTAAGGAGATAACTCTGGAATTGGGAGCATGAGAAACAGAGAGCCTGTAAGGGAAGAAGGCTAAGACAGCTTTGATCTCTGCTGGTGGGCCTCAGCCCCCTTGTCTAGGCATGAATGAGGGGGGATGCCCTGAGGTGATGGCAAATGTGTGTGAAATTTCTTCTTTTAAGTAGAAAAGGCATCATTAGGTCAACTAGGTAATGGCAAACACACCTACCCATGACCTTTAGTACAGAAATGCTAGTTCATTAAACATGGCATTACCTTCAATAAGTATTATCAACCCAAACCTTGCATGCATACGAAAGATGTAATACTTCAATTATCAAGAACTATACCAGTATCAATCTCCTAGTATGAACAGTGTTACAACAGACTAAAGATGGTGTATATCAATACTTGTACACCGGTACAACTTGTACATCAATACTTGTATACCGGTATTGATGGTACAAGCAGAGGTATTTAAAAAATAGTATTAAACTATTTTATAAATGGTTTCACAGGAAAAACAGCCTTTTCTGCCTTTTGGATCAGATCCCTTTTGTCCAGGGATCTTAATGAGGAACACACTCTGTGCTCGGAAGGACAACTGGGACATGTTGTCAGCTGGGACATCAGTAACACTACCGAAAAGCAATCATTTGGCAACACGTGAACCCAGAGGTGTCAGAATAGATATCATCTGGCACTGCATTTAGAATAGGAAGTAACTGTGGTAGGGTTTACTTGTTATTTTTTAATAGAGCCAGTACAGATTGTTAAAACCATAGAGCATAGCAGAAAAACTCCCTCACTCTTAGTCTCTCTCTTCCCAGGTATCACTGTACAATTTATTCGGTACCATTAAATCTTTGCTTGCACACAACAAGCCCTACACAACAGTCCATATTAAAAAAAGAGAGACAGGCTGAGTGACTTCATTCACTGTCATTATTTCACTTGACTGAATGTCAGGCACATGCCTGTCACTCTCACCCCTCTGTTGTGTGGACACACATACACACAAAGAAACTGCCAAGAAACTTCTTAGTCTATTCTTACTTAGGCCACCCTAGACACAGAAACACAGAGGGCATTACTAGCGCAGACGACAGGAAAATGAATCCCATTTGCTGCAAGTTTCTGAAGTTTCCAGTGATTTATGAGTTGTTCCAAAAGATGGAGCCCTTGCAGTATACAGCATGAATTGAGAACTAGGCCAATTCAGCGTGTTCAAAGGAAAAAAAAAGCTTCTGCCTGCTATGAGGATATTTTCAAAAGAATCCTTGGCTGTATCCAGGCAAATGTGTGCCATCCAGGCAACTACATGGTCTTTGAGCAAATGGACTGGCTTGCCCTGAATCTCCTAGGACTGATTTTTAGATATATAGGTTCATTAGTAATTATATATTAGTATCACAACCAAAGCTTATGGTTTTAACATGAATTTGAAAGCTGACAGGTCCCCAAATCATGCCCACTCAGTAATTCTGTGACGTACAGACCAGCCTTTCTCTTTCCATTTTTTTAAAGGTCAGAATGTCACTACCAGGGAAATGGCATATAACTGCAATTGCTGAATTGTTATGTTGCAGGATACCCCTAGTTGATGGAGTGAGGATTTCAGAATATTTACACACAGATATATTGAGGAAAGTAATACAAATAAGAATAGATTTCAAGTTTCCAGAAATACATTAATTCTTGAGTATGACTCTTTAAAGGTTCTAGGAAGATAGCTATGATCATAAAAATAGGCATAAAACAGTGAACAATTCACACTACGATTAGAATTTGAGATAAATACTCCTGCTCAAGCATCTAATTAAGAAGAAGCTACATTCATCAAAGGCTTCTGTTGACATTATACATTACTGAAGGGAAACTGGGATTTAATATCTCCTTGGTGTGCAAACTCATTTGCATTTTCCCTGATAGAGGCTACACACATAACAAGAGGCACAGATTATTGCACTTAATATAGAAAGACAGAATGCCTTCAAGAATTGACCCCTTATGCTTTGCATGCTTCATAAGACCTGCTTATAAGCTACACAAGTCTGCCCAGTATACTTTTAAATGTTTCGTAATTTTGAGTGTTAAAGATGGTACAGCAGCTCTTCTACAGTGACAATCACATCAGTTCTGGGACATGTTGTCATTGTACTGCTGGGCTGATGGTAAATCAGGGTAACACAAGGATTGAAATATAAAAAGATTTAATAGACTAAGACTAAATAATTAACAATAATACTAAAGAACCAGTATTAATCCCGATACTGATATAAGATATACAAGAGTTATACTCAGCCAATTGTATCAGCAGGAAGCCGTGCGCTCCCAGCAGGGACAGCAAATGGCGGACACTGCCAGCGCAATGGCTTCAGGAGGAAGGGAAGGCCTCAGGGGTCTGGCACCGGGGCAAGGAGTTGTCTGGACCCACTGCCATCAAGGGAGAGAGAGCTACGCAGCAAACTTTTCTAATTTATATGGCATGTGATGTTCATGGTATGAAATAATCCTGTTGGCCAGCCTGGGTCAAATGCCCAGGCCTTGCTCCTCCTCGTCCCTGCACCTGGCAAGGCTCGAAAACACTAAGACCTTGAATCCCACAGAGCCTGGCTGGCTATAAAGTAAACATTTTCATAAATTCAGACACCAGAGTCTTCCAAAAGTGCAATTTTCCCCAGCATTAGAAGAAAAGTTAGTCCTGTGTCTCTCAACCCAGGACACCATCTTTTTTTAAATACCTTTGTATAAAAACTGCAGGAAGCCCAAGGAAAAGAGAAGCTGAAAAGAAGGAAGTAATAAAACATCAAGAAATAGCTGTATTATACACTGATGTGGGGACACCGTTGGTATCTACACTCAGAGACTGAGCCAGGAGGAATTTGCTGGCAGCAACGGCAAACTAGAACTTCTTTGGGGATCATCAATCAGGCTGCTGCTACGTCAGGAGCTGCATTTATGAAGCTAAGGCTTCTGAGCCCATGAGCTTGAAAGAAGTTACCTAGAATTGACAAAACGAAATGGTGAGACTGCAAATAAGACAAAGCATATATCACTGTCTGCTTACAGGGGTGTTTCATGAAAACCAAAATAAACTTTATAGGATCAAAGAGCAGCCCATGCCTGAAAGAGGAAAGCTGCCAGATTTGAGGATACGTGGTGACAGGATGTTCTCAGAACTACAGAGCCGCTCAGCGATGCAAGCTGCCTGTCTTGTCCCTCCTCTGCATTCCCCCACACCTTGAATCACTGCACTTCTTCCAGAAGTTCAAGATGAACCGCATCATCCCCTTAATCCTTTGACTCAAGGGTTAATATCTCAAACTCTCCTCACACACTTCGCAAGCTCCCACCACCTGGGACCACTCACCTGGTCTGGCAAGTGACAGTGGGTGGAGAGGGTGGATCCTATAGGACCCCCAAGCCTCCTTTTATCAGCTCAGAAAATGCTGCTACTAGCCCACCTCTTGGGTGGTTTCCTCTCAGTCACAGTAGATACCTCTCTGTCTCCCAAAGATGCCACGAATGCAAGCAAGAAACTCTGATTTTGCTCTGCTCCTCATGGATTTTCTGGTTGTTATTATACGAATAGTCTTTCCCAATGGGAGACGTAGAATTTTTGTTGTGCTAATTCTGACTATAATCACATTATATTAGGCAAATTCTCAAAATATATTCAGTGTAATGTGACATCTCTATAGCATTTTTTACACTGAGGGATGAGAAAAAACTTTTCGCAAGCTATGAACAAGATTCTTGACTTCTTGATATGATGCAGCATGCTCCAGCAGGCACTGTTAGATTGCATTTCCCATATATGATCAAACAGTTTGGATCTTTTCCTATTCTAGCATGCCTCAAAAACATCGGACAGCCTGAAGAGATATCCACAGGTCAGAAATTAAAAGCAGAAGCCAAGAGGTAATAATTTTTACAGTATTCAGAGATTGTGCTGGCTGCAGACAGCAAGCCATGGGCCAGAAAGGAGCATTCATATGCTGACAGAACAAATGGGTATTCTGTTGCTAAGAATCCTGGAATATCAGCATCCTGCTCATCTAATCCTGACCCGTGAAGGGCTGAAGTAATGCTGGTGACATTGAAACCATGGTTCAAAGTGCACAGGCAGTTGAAAACATGACATGACTGCCATCCTCTTCACCGATCGATCCCAAGTCACTGGGATGGACAACACGGTAGATAAAGGTAGGGGGAGGGAAAGCCAGATACAAGAAGCACGAATGAAGGCAGTGAAAGAATCAGTAGCTTTCATGTTTTGGTAACTTACCAAACTATTAGTTGGTAACTTACACATAATCAAATTGATACAATCCTGCTCTCCCTGCAATTCAGAATTCAAGCTCTTATTCTAGATTTTGAGAAATGAGTAATGTTGCCTTTTTTTTCAGTAACTCAATAAAACTTTCCAGACTAACATGAATAAGAGTGAGAACCTAGAATGGAGAAAAAGATTATCAGGATATAAAGAGAAAAATATTAAAAATATCCGGAATCAGATATTAAAATTGCTTATTTGAGTCTGAAAGACAAAGAATAATCTTTTCTTTTCTTTACAAGGGTAGAATTTGCAAATTTTAGCTTCCTTTTACTGTAAATAGCTGGATAGCTATACTGGATAGCTCAGAAAAAAAGGCCAACTCATTTGGGAAGTGAAGCTCATATAGGACCCCACCCCTGTATCTTCCTTTCAAACAGGTCATCAGTTTCTAGTTTTTATGTAATGTCTTAAAAACAAATGCTTTCTTCTGTGCACAAAGATTGATTCATTAGATGTTGTTTGTCTCTGGACATTGAGCAGCCTTTTGCTGAATGTAGTTGGAGTGCATGCAATGTAATTGGAAGAGCATCGTTTCCAACATCTCCCTAGGAAATTTACTGTAAATGGTGTGACATAAGAAAAAGGAAATTGCTGATGTTTAATATTTTATACTGTGGAAAGAATTCATTGTTTTGCTCAGCAGCTCAAGTACTTTGCGAGTAGGAAAGGGTCTCCCTCTCAAAAATGAACACAGTATTTTTCTTGAATAGAAATTTCACATTTCTATGAATGGAATAAAAATACATGTGAGTTTTCTACTCACATCATCACAGTAGCCCAGAGACACCAAAAGTTTGAGAAATCTCACACCTTTTGAATTTATTGCAGATACGCAATTGTGTCCAGTAATCAGCAGTTACCACGGCCTAAACCACAACAGAAAAAAAATAGTGAAGAGTTCTAGAAATGCTTCTGTTTTCACTGTGGTTGTAAAAAATGCTGTTTGCAACACCAGCTACAGCATCTGATTTATCTTATCACTTCAATACTCCTTTTCAGTAGATGCTTAAAAAGTTTTGAAATTCATTCTACAAGCTGGCCAGAGTCCCTGCTGACATCGCTGCTTTCTGGCAAAAAGACCCCTGGCTAGAAGCCAGAAGACTCTTCCCATAGGATGCTTGGTTACCCTAAATCCCTTCGCTTCTTCTGTGGCTGTTCTCCTCTCTGCAAAATGGGGGACGATTCTTCCTCCCTTCCCCTGTGTGGAAAGGAACGATACTTTGAGATGTAAATACGGATACGGTGTTTCATTAATACTGTCTCTGAATCTCTCACAGTTGCAGATACTCTGAACAGAAAAGTGATTACCTCCTTGGTTTAACTACTGACTCGTGCTGCTACCCCTTTTTCTGCAAAAAATAGTTGTACCGGACTGCGGAATCTGTCTCTTGGAGAGCAGTATTTATTCATATGACACAGCACTTAACTCTCTTATGATAATCCCACTGAAGCCAGTTGGCTAACTTGAGTTATATGCCCGTATTTGCACAACAAGGGGTTTTGCCAATGCTTATATCAAAGATACAGTATGGCATTGCTTGCAAATAACAACTCCCACTGCTGCAGGCAAGTTAACTGATTAGGAAATGCAAATTTGTTGAGTGAAAGTTCCAGGAGGGAAAGGAATGATCTAAGAAGCACCAGAAAGCTCAGGGATGTGGGCGAAGGATACGTGCTAGAGTATGTTGACTTCTATCAGCTGGATACCACAGAACAGAACGCTCCTCTCTCAGAAGTGGGCACACCACATGCCTGAGTTTCACTCCTGCACTCAGGATCCTTCATTCAGGTTTAGACAGTGAGATTCTGCCTCCACCCAAGTCAGTTTTCTCATCTAGGGATCTTAAGAGAGCAAAAAACCCTACCAGCATTTCTGATCGATAACAAACACAAATAAGAAAAGCAAGTTTTAGTATAATCCTCTATAGTAATTGATATTCTGCGTAAGAGGGGACAAAGCTCAATATCAACCTTAGTCTGCGCTGTGGTTTAGTCAAATACATAGATGTGGGAAATGAGCTAAGTTTTCCTTCAGCTAATTGATATATTCTTGTTAGTGTGTCAGTACTAACAAAGGAGTCTTACTGATAGTAGAGTCTAATAAATTGTATCCAATGAATCCCCAGAAATGCCCTTGGTCTGTCAAGGGATCCTTGTTGGCAGAGCGTTATCTAAGGGAAGAGAAACAGACTGGAACACGGCCTTTGACAGGAACCCAGAGGGTAGGGGAGTATCAATAAGGCCAAAGAAACCAGCCTTGGACGGTAAATCTGCCAAGTAGATGGTAGCAAAGACTCTGAAATAACGTGTAGCGTAATCAACTAATCAAAGGCATGTTTAGGATAATGATTTCGTAGAATAGGTGTGTGTGTGCCTTCTATGGGAAAAAGTGCAAAATAAACCTGTAATAGGTCAAGCGGTCGGGAAGAATGTGAGCTCCAACTTCTCAGCCAATGAGAAGAGAGACAGAAATTCAAGCGGCCGGGATAAAGGTATAAAATACCTGAAAGCTAAAAGATCATTGTGCATCTATTTTTGGTGCACCCAATTCAGCACTGTTTCGTATTAATAATTTTTTTTAACCTTTGCTTCGGTGACTTTGTCCTCTTTAAATTCTAAGATGTGAGTCGGTGTTTCTCACATAGAGAATGATGATTCCTCTCTCACTTTGACCTTAAAAAGTAAGGTAAGGAGAGGTCAAAGGGAGCAGTACTTCCTGCTCCCATCAACATCCTGCAGCTTTTTCAGTTGTCTTACTCTATGTATTTAATGTTATTTAAATTACCCATGATTATCAGCTGACCCTGTCATAACATCATATACACATTCTGTCATGACACATCTCAGCAACTGTGCAATACACACAGACATCAGCCTGCTCTGATGAAATAGAGGTCCCCAGAAGAAGCAGGTAACATAATTTTGCTTCCCTGAATTTATCTGAGAGATCAAATTGGCTGAATTTTGTGGTATTCAAGCTTTAAAAAGTACATAGATGGGATGTAACAGCTGTCCCTTGATTTCTAAGCTTTCATTCCTTCCCATACTTTGCAATCCTCTCAATTTATCTACCGTACCTGGAAGTAACTTGGCTTTTACCCATCACAGCTCAAACTTAGTTCTGTAATATTTTGCTCTGACATCACTCAGTTTTTGGTAAATGCCTTTACCTCCTGCCTCTTTTGCTCCAGCACCGCCTTCTCTCAACATCTCTTTCCCTTTCTTCTTCTCACATACTTTTGCTCCTTTCTTTACTCTGGTTATCAAGGAATTCTGTTATTCTTTGTCTCTGTAAACCTACAGCCTAATTCCCCTCTCAGATTGCTTCTGCCAGTGTAGCTCCATGTGACACAAAGAGTTTTGACTTTACCCAAATGCAGGAGAATGAAGTCTCCAGTTTACAAAGCCTCCAAGTAGGCTTAGTTATGCCACAGGACATTCCTTTTCTCTCAGGAAGGTCTCAAAATAATATTTATGAAAACATAACATGGTTTAGGATTCTGGGCTCATTATGCATATTTTTATACTAAGATTCAAACGCAAATATTCAAGAAGAAAAACCTGCCTAGTACCTTTCTCAGGATGAAGGCAAACATACTAAAAAAAGAGGTGACAGTTTTGGCTACCAAACCCATCATTCTTTAAAATTCTCGAAAAAGAACAATTCTTCAGCTGATTTTTACAGTAAGTGTAAACATCTTTCCCTCTGTGGTCTTTCAGCTTTGCCTAGTACCTTAGGCTTTCTGCACCTCTGTGCCTTATTTCAGTATTACATGCTACAGGCTGAGGCACATTGGGACCCAGTGCTTTGCTTTCTTCCTTCTCCAGATGTCTGTCTTCTGCACCCTAGAAGAAGAGCATATTCTATTTGCATAGTTCTCTCTTCTCGCTCGCAGTGCAAGCCTTCATACTTAGCATACAGATTTGTTTCCTAAACCCGATTAAGCAGGGAATATTTTTACTAATCCAATTCAGCAAATTGTAATTTTATCAAAACTGCCCTTTAGAAAGATCTTTTGGAAACTGCTCTGTAAGATATTTGGAATATATGCAAAGATAGAAGGATTTCTTTTCCAAACAGAAAGACTTCATCTCTCGTTAAAAACCCACAAAACAAACACAGGACAATAGTTAACATTGCTAACTCTAACCTAATGTCTGTTTTGTGCACCATAGATAAAAATTCAGCATCTTACAAGAAATGACCTTTTATGTTATATCTGTTTTCAGGAGCATGCATTTCCCTTACAGCTCCTGTCAGGATTTAACATACCTGTCTAATGGGAAAAGGGGACATTCCAAAATCAGCAGTGTGCAGCTGTCACATTGACAAGCACACATGCACACTTTTCTTCTGCTTCTGGGTCTCCATTTTTGTTACTTTTGTATCAAAAATACAAAATATTTGTATCAAAAATACAAAATGCAAAATATTTAATTAACATCATTTAGATTTGCACAAATCCAGTACACCACAGTTCACAAAAGCATGCCATTTCTTTGCTGGCTGGATTTTTACAGCATACACTGCCATGGTAGCTAAGGGATGCATGACAGAAGTACATCATCCTAAGGTCTCAGTCTCCACTGCCTGTGCTTTATTTTTCTTAGTATGAAATAAAATAGCACAAAATTCAATAAACTGGTGCAAATTTTATTATTTTGGCATGGGTTTCACTTTGATCAAGATAATAAAGTACCAGCATGCCAATTAATGAAGACAAACCAGTGTCAAATCACAATGCATCCAGTTTGAGCAAACAGCAGCATGAAGAATGCGGAGGTTGTAAGAATTAAAATGTAATTGAAGAGGCATTGGCTCATGCCTTAGTCATGGACTGAAAATGTCATTAAACAAATCATCAAACCCTCTATAAATAACTCCATCGTTATTTTTCAGGGTCATTGTCCGGTCTCTGAATTTCAGCCCTGCTCAGTTGTTTGTTTTTCTTCCTTAACAGAATAAAGACAGAAATATTTACTCGATTATTTGAATTTTATTTTATAGATCATAATATATAGAAGGAGTACTGTTTCCAGCATATACAGCTTAGGGAATAGCAACAAAGCTAAGGTGATGAAAAATGAACTGATTTTGAAACCACAAAAAAATAAGCAAAAAAAAAAAGCACAAGCTCAAGTTCTAATATGAAATAAAATTCAGGTACAAAGGGGGGTAACCACTGATTTTATGCTTATACAATCAAACATAGACTTTAGTGCAGGGTATTTGATTCTGCCATCAAAATATTACTTCATTACTTATTTTATAGCCCTAAAATAAATTACTTTGGGATGTAGCCTCACTTTGAAATCCATGGTATACATAGCTCATTAATACCGACTTCTGCCTACTCATCACAGCAACATCTGTCAGCCCGATGTATGCTGCAAGATGATCTATGTCCTTAACTGCCAAAAAAGAAGCACAGAGATAACAAACCACACCAGCAGCATCACCTGGCTTTCCATACAGCTACCTGGTAGGCTCAGGCAAATGTATACAAGCTGCAGGGCAAATTCCTCTGCCTGGACTGAATGGCCACCAAGGGGCCAGACCTTGCAGTGGTCCTGCCGAGTGACAGGGACTTTGTCACCCAGCCACAACCTGGGCACGCTGCTGTCAAGGAGCCTTCGTAGCAAGTTCAGCCTGGTGCCTGTATTTCAAGAAGAGATAACTTTGAGATAGCCCCTTCGTGGAGGGCTGCCTGCAAGGCCGATGCTGGCAGCTGCAAGGAACTGCTCAGGGCCCAATCTGAAAGCAAGTTGGAGCTGTCGCCACTGCTGGCCCCTGCTATAGAAGCTGTTGGCAGTGGACATCCGCCGGCGGGCTAAACGGAGGCCCCGCCGGCAAGGCAGGACAAGGCCGCGCCAGGCCAGGGGCTCCGCTGCTCGCTGCCGAGGCCTGAGGCCTGGCCTCACCCGGGCGCAGCTCGGCAGCGCGCCCGCCTGGGCCCTGGGGCCGCCGGTGGCGGGGTCGGCGCGGCTGAGGACACCCCGGGGGCAGGGGACACCCGCCACAGTGCCGGTGCAGCCGGCGAGGGATCGCCCCGGCAGCAGGGCTGGGCTGGGTTGGCCCCGCTGGGCACCCAGCCTTCCCCGCCCCGCCGCCGGGCACCGGACTGCGCCACAGCGCATGCGCGGCGGCGGGAGGGGCCGGAGCGGCTGCGCGGGAGCCCCGCGGCGCTGGGGCCGCTACGGTGCCCGGTCGCCCGACCATGTCCGAGGCGTATTTCCCTGTGGACCCCGGGCTGGGCATGGAGGAGAACTTTCTGTCGCTGGACGACATCCTGATGTCGCAGGAAAAGCTGCCGGGCCGCGCCGAGAGCGCCCTGCCGCGCCTGGCCTTCGCGCTAGGCCAGGGGGCCGGCACCGGGGACTCCATCCCGGAGGTAAAGGGCGGGGGGGGGGGATGAAAACTACAACTCCCAGCAGCCACCGCGCGGGGTTGTAGCCGTACGTCCCGTCCCGGGGGAGCCGGGGTCTGCTGCCGGCGGCAGCCTGGGCCTGGGGTCACGGTACCCAAACTCATGCTTCTGGCTGCTTTTTTAGAAGTTATTTTTACTTATATTGCGTGCATTTTGCATGGCTTTTTTTTTTTTTTTCCTTTCTTCTGGTAATCTGACAATTATTAGATCATATAGTCAGATCATAAACAGTTTCAGAGCTTGCAGTCGTAATGAATGCCTTTAAAGTGTGTCCGGTTGATATTACAACTACAGTAGACTGTTCTGAAAAGAAAATTGAATTTTTGTGGTACTGGATCTTCATTAATAAAGTTCACTGGTTTGGGGGTTGCTTTATGCCTGTTTTCATGGCGAGGACAAATTCTGTTTTTTCTCATTCGTGCAGGGATCAAAGCTGGAAATACCTCTGTGGCTTGCTAAAGGTCTGCATGACAGCAAAAGAAGAATAATTTCTGTGGATCTGCCAAAGATTTACAAGGAAGCCTGGAGGACAGTGTTCAGCGCCGACGCCAATGTGGTTGATCTACATAAAATGGGGCCATACTACTATGGATTTGGCTCCCAGCTCCTGAATTTTGACAATCCAGAGAATCCCGAGATAGCTCAGACTATCCTGCAGGCAAGTATCAGAACTAAACCTTGAGATTTGGTTTTACATTTTTCCATCTTCCTTCTGTTTCCAGCTGCTCAGCAGTCTTTGGGGAAAAGAACCTGTTTTAATCCAAATGACTTCTGTATTGATTATGGATTTCTAGATCAGGCTGTAGGATCTTTTTGGCGACTGTACAGCCTAGGGGTGGAAGCCTCTAGTATGCATCCAGGAGTGTAATTTTAGCCTGGAGTTTCCACACTGTAAATATTTCTAAATTTTGTAAGATTCTGTAAAGCAGGACTAGATTATTTAATCATGCCTGTGCTTCAAGGCATAATTAATTCACCCTCTGTTACTTCCCATTTTCTACCCCGTATTTAGAGCTCTGTAACAATGAGACTTCACACTGCTCTGGGCAATCTGTTTCAGTGGTTCACTATCCTGATCTTAGGAGGTTTCCTCTAATGACTAAACTAAAGCTCCTTCACAGGAATACAAGGTCTGTTCTGTTTGCCTCATAGAAAGTAAACGCTGAGGATAGATTATTCTCTTCCTTCCTGCAGCAGTCCCAGTTTGTTTGATATCTCTGTGTGGGTCATGCTTTCTAACCTCTGATTGTCCTTATGGTGCACTGCTGCTCTCTTTCCAGTTGATCTGCATCCACTGTGACATACAGTGCCCTGAACAGCATGCAGCTTCCTGCTCGGGGCTTGAGCTGATGAAAACAAAAAGATTATTTTGTGAATTTTGTAGGCCATGATGCTCTTTGCTCAGTGTGGTGCAGCATCTTGTTTTGCAGTCCACAAGATGGTGCAGTCGACAGATTGCATATGCAGACAATTGTTCCTCTTCCTGCGTTTGTACTGTTCCCTATTTCTGCCTTAATGTAAAAACTTACATTAGTCCCAGCTGAATTTTCATCCTGTTGTTTTCACATCAACTTTATAATTTGTCAGGATCGTTATGAATTAGGAGTTCTGCTCCCCAATGTACTTGCAGTCATTCCTCCTCCTTCTCTTGCATGTTGTTTGCTAATTTAATAAGCATAATTTCTTTTCCTTTAGTAAGCTTATTAATTAATATATCAAACAGTAATGGGTTGCAGATAGACCCCTGACAGGAGGGGTAAAGACAGGTAGTTGTCTTCACCAACCACCTATGGGTGGTTTAGCTAAATCTTGCAGGAATGCCCTGTGACAGATACCAATCTGCTGCTTTTTCTCCCATTGTAAGGCCTAGCATCCTGTCTCAGTACGAAACTAGGCTCGTCTCTCAAGGTTTGTTCCCATGTTGGCTCTTACTCTTCTCTATTTTCTTGCAGAAGTTTGTGTATAGTTTATTTGTTCCAGTATGTTTCCTGGAATTGATACTGATAATTCCCTGGCTCTTCCTTCTTCCCTCTCTATCTCCCCTTTCTCTTTTAAAAGATAGATACTATCTATGCCAGTTTTTGGACTTGGGTGCTCCTTGAGCTATTAAAGATAACCACTAACATTGCTGAGATTTCTTCAGCCAGTTGTCTAAATAGTCTGAGATGATTGCTCTTGGCTTTTGTGGGTTTTTGCTCCTTCTTTCCTTCTTTCCTTCTTTCCTTCTTTCCTTCTTTCCTTCTTTCCTTCTTTCCTTCTTTCCTTCTTTCCTTCTTTCCTTCTTTCCTTCTTTCCTTCTTTCCTTCTTTCCAGGCTAATACAGAGAGGCTTTAAACATTGCTGCTTTCCTGAAGTTGTCCACTAAATGCTTGCTTTCTTCATTGAGGAGGTGACCACACCTTTCCTTGTCCTTTCTCTTTCTGCTAATGGACATCTTAGGAAAAAAAGCCACATTAATACACATCACTTGTTGACAGAAAAGTCGAAGCACACAAGGTATGCTTTCTCTTTATGAAAAGCAAACAAGAGGTGAGTTTTGCTGACTTAAACGAAACACCAAAAAAAAGGTCTCCCAAATATTCAGGAACTATAAATGTGAAGTATAACTATTTGGTGACAAAGCCAAAATTATTAATCTATAATATATTTATTCTATAAGTAAATCTCTAAAATACTACAGTTCTGATGATTCTAAAATCAGCTAATCAGCTACTGAAACAACAAAGCACAGTTTTCAAAGAGTTTTGACATTTTTTTTAATTACCAAAAGCAAAGAGGAGGGAGGTAAAAATCCTTAAATATGTCTTGTTGCTTAGCTTTTTAAAATGCTATTTATTAGTTGTAGATTTGGTTTTTTGACGTTTTTCATGGTGAAGTGTTTGTCAGCATACTGAATGCTTTACATTGGCCGTTTGGCTTAACCTCCAGGCTGTTCACAAGTTGCAGCTTGCATGTTCCTGCAGCAGCTCCTGTGGCATGAGATTCATTCCACCCACTCTAAGGCAACAATTGCTCGTGAAGTGAGATGGAATAGTTTGTAATTGTGTTATACCCTGTGGTCTGCTCAAGCTTGTCACTAGGAAGTGGGCAAAATGGAACTCTGTGCTTGCTTCCCATCCAGCATATCAGGCACTTGCTCCCCCAGCTCAGGCAGGAAACGGTTTGTCTTTGTGTCCAAGGTCAAGGGATGCCTTGCTGTTTGCAGACCTGTGACTAGTTGTGAACTAGAGCCTACATATTAGGCTTTTCAGTCTTGGAAAGCTCAGACCTCTAGCATTTGAGCTGAAGAAGCCCCTGTGTTACCTGTCAGTAATTCTGCTTATCTTCTTTAGACATTTATTAGCCGTTTTCGTCGTATCATGGACTCCTCTCAGAATGCTTATAATGAAGACACATCAGCACTGGTGGCTCGGCTGGATGAATTGGAACGAGCCTTATTTCGAGCTGGCCAGAAAGGGCTGAACGATTTCCAGTGCTGGGAAAAGGGACAGGCTTCACAAATCACAGCGTCAAGTCTGGTCCAGAACTATGGGAAAAGGAAGTTCACAGATATGGATGGTTAAAAAGCCTGAAGAACATGCAGCTGCAGCGGGGGACACCGAGAGATTTACAGTCTGTCTGTCACAGAAGAGGAAGATGAATCAGCTTAGGGGAAAGACATTCATGACATCCCCGTTCATTAATGGGAATTCTTCTCTATAACATCTTCAGATTAGACTAGTGCAAATTTTAAAGGCAGATGGCAAGGGTATAAAAAATAGATTGCATCACATCACTGGATAGCTTTACAGCTTACTCATACCACTCCTGAGGATTTGCAGTGAAAGTGTTTGCTAGGTGGCTGAAAGGGTATGAGAGGATTTTCTAAAAGGGTAGTTAATATTTATTATTCTTTTTCTTCCAAGTTGATATTTACCATCCCTGATCTGTTTGAAAAAAAACTGTAATTCTAAGTGTTTCATCTTGCCCTTCCCATTCCAGCCTCCTGGGAACAGCTGCTTCCAGGTTTCCTGTTCCTTGGAGGGCCCCAATGATGTGGAAAAAAATGTGGTATGAACTGCATTGAATTTTTCCCAATGCGTTTACATTGAGGTGGAACAGGTATCCTTTGTGAGGCAGGAATGTTTTTGTTTGCTGACTTTTGTGCACAGTGTTAGTCCCCCAGAGAAAAATCCCTCTTTCAACCCATGTAGCAAGCGAAGTGGCTGTGCAGGTCTCACAAGGCACCTCGTCCTTGTGGGCTTGGTGCTGCCCAGGGTGGAGAACATTCTCCTTTGATGCGAGTGGCTTTTGGGTGATGTATCTCTATGATGGGTGGTAAGCTCCTTACAGAGGAGGCAACATAAGGCAACAAAGAGTCCGAACCAGATCAGAAGCAGCAACATTAATAGAAACTCTCCCCCGTTATCGATCTTTGAGCCATCTGTTTTCCTGTAAGAAATTCTGATTGCTACGTTTGGTTAGTAGAAGGGACAGAGCAAATGAACTGAGTTTCCTTCCTTCTGATCCATCTAAACAATCCTAGCAAATTGATCCTAGTAAATGTCATACTGGAGTTGGAACTTGCTAAACAGCACAGTGATTATCATCCTATGGGGATGCCTTTAAATCTAGATTATCTGAAGACCCATTGGATTGGGGATAAAAAACAGATTATTATCTCTGCAGGACTTCCCACAGTCACCAGGACGGTCATACTTTGGAAGCAGGCATTAGACGTCTTATGGATGCCTTTAAGCATCTGTAGAAGGTGGACCTTGCAGAGTACCTAAGTGGATGAGCCAGACTGTAATGATATGGAGCGCTTCCTCTTCTATGGGAATCACTGGGAGGTGATAGCAAGATCCGAATCTTGGAGCAGTTGTTACTGGACTTGCAGATGCACCTGGATACCAGATAACTTCAAACTGGAAAGCTCAAGTACAATGGGTGTGTGGACATTCCTCGGCCAGAGGAGTGAAAGCTCTACCTCCAGGGGTGGTGAGAGAGGACAGTGGGCTGGCTTCGCATACACCTTGGCATTGCTGCCTCCTGCCACAGGAGACTAATTGGAAGCTGTGCCTGACAAAGTGTTTAAAGTACATGCAAGATTAAATGCTGCTGCACTTAATGACTTAATGGCACATCAATGCCTATGCATTTTCATGAAGCTTTTGTCTGTTGTCCATTTCTGGGTTTTTATGTTGAATAAATACTTTGTAAGGAGGCAGTCGTAATGTAAAACATCTGTTGTTAATTGCCCTGCGGCAAAAAATTAGTGATAGATTGGAAGGTGCAAGTCTTTACAAAACTGTGGCCTGATAGATAATGCAGTCCTGCTTAAATAATTCCCTTTACAGGAAACACAGTTGGGAGCTACATTCATGCAGTCACACAAGTGTAGAAGTTGTTCCTGTCTGATTGAGCCCACATGGGTAATAGCTGTTTGCTCAAGTTGAGGCGGAGACGCTGCCAGCCAATCCATAAGCTATTGATTTTTATATATTTGATTTTTATAAAACACAAGAGGGATGGAGGTGATTATGTGCTACCTTGACTTTGTTGTACTGCGGTGGGTGGAAATGGTCTGTCTTTGTATCTGTACCCTGCTGCTCCAAGTGCTGTAGCGCTGACTTCATGTATGTCAAAGTTGTGCTCGGTGCTTCAGCTGCAAGAGAAGCAAGTTTAAGTCCATCTGTGATGAGAAGCGTTTTTGAACTGGAAGGATTATTTTAATGAGATGGTGGCTTTGAGATAGAGTTGGTTTATAACCAAAATCACTAGTTCATCAATTTCTAGACTGATTTTGGTGACTATCCAAACTCATTTGCCTACATTCGTAAAAATGTTTTTCTTCTCTACTGCTGAATGCAAAACCCAAACAGACAGTTGCTCATTTGCCAACGTTTTGTGCAGCTACTTTCAGAGTGGGGAAGAAAAAGTCCCTGAAGTAGTCTTCAATGTCACTAGCTTTTTGTAAGTAGGCAATGTCACTTTTAGTAACCCTGAGTGTTTAGGAATAAACGCCAATAAGACCCATACAAAGTCTAATCGTGTAACTTTAAATTACAGCATCTGGTTAGTAGATTTGGTATTCTGTTGATTTTTTTTGTTTGTTTGTTTTTTCCTTGCTGTCTGGAATTTGTTGGGTTTTTTTCTGTCCAGAAATACAACAAAAGAGTGCTCTGTACTTTTTATGAACACAGACTATTCTTTATGATTGCACCGCAGCAAGCTATAAGTTAGAGAAGTTTAAACTTGTGTATTTTCGGAATGGCACAATGAATTGTCATCACAGAACTGTACAACAGAGGTCTGAAAAGGACTCTCAAGTGTCATTTCTCCCCATTTCCCTCAGCTTTTGAACTGGAGGATTACTGATGTTTTTGAGAAAGCAGTCCATAGACACATTTTACATATGGCCACAATGATTTTCATTGCAATCAAATAAAACCAGGCAAAATGTGAGGTGTTCCTTAGTTATGCATTCACATAAGAATATTTATTTGGGTTTTAATGGCCTGTTTTTGAAAAGAGGCATGAGCTGACCTGGCCCAGTGCTTCCCCTAAAGCAAGATGTTGGACTCAATGATCCTTAAAGGTCACTCCCAATTTGAGATACTGTGATTACCTCCATCTAACCCATCTCAGGATGATGTTTGTCCAGCCAGGTCTTCAGAAGCTGCCTTTGCAGGAGGGTCCACAGCCTCCCTAGGTAGTCTGCTGCCATGCCTGGCTGCAGTGTATGATGAACAAAGTCAGAGCTGCACATCCACTGACGCAGCAGAAGACACAGTCAAGCTTCCAGCAGTGAATTCCTGCTGGAATGGTTAGTGAAACTGAAAAATTTTCCTCACCTAAGTTTTGCTGGGGTAAGTTTTCCTCACTTAAGTTTTACTTCTCGTAAAACTCTCAGCTTCTCTTGTTTGTCTGTTCTGTGTATTTTTTCAAGGAGGTGAGGCAGCTGTGGAGGTTTAACCCCCAGTTAAATACAAATAGCTTTGCAACCAGCACATACATACTGTCTCACTTATCTAAATTATCCTTTCACAAAACGTTCATGTTTCTTTCTTGGTCTTCTTTGCTCTAAACAATGTCTTAGTTTGTCCTCTGGCATTGATTTATTTTTGGTCAGCAGAATGAAGCAGTAGATCTCTTCTGCCAGCCTGAAAGCAATAGGTGGTGTCATTCAGACCAACAGCAGCAAGAAATGTTTACTGAACTACTGTAACACCACATAATATTTTTATGAGAGAAACAGTGGCATCTAATTGAGCTAAGAGCACAAGCCTTTCTGATCCTGATAATTGATTTTTCTACCTATTTTTTAGTGACCAGCTATTGCAAAAGCTTCATTCAGATTTTTAATTGAACAGCTGCTTAACAGAGGTGTGATGTCATCAGCAGAGGCCTGCTTCTGTCCCCAGAGGTGCTTTTTGTGAAACACATTGTCTGGTAGCACAGCATATGCCTCAGGAGTTTGCAGTTTTATTTAATTCACCTAGTGCTGCCTCTGCCTGGCAGGAGGCAACTCAAAGCTGTTCCTTGCTTCAGGTTCCTTTTCTGACAAACAAAGGTAACACTCCCTTACTAAGAGTGGCTTTTGTCCTCTGGATTGCAGGCAGCGTCTTTGTTACAGCAGATGTTGCCAGCCAGATTTTCCTAGCTCTACTGCCTCTACCAGAGCTCAGATGCTTACTTGATAAATACTTGTCAGAGCTGAAAGATTCCCCTTTTTGGAAATTGTTCTGGTTTCCTTCATCAGTCCCATGGAACCCTTACTGCTAAGTTTTTTCAAGACTGCCACGTATCTGATAACTTAAAAGAGTAAGATAAGTGCTTTTCCCACTCTGTGCCCTTTCTCCTACCTGAGTGGCCACTTTGCCCTGCAGAGGGTGGTGGCCGAGTGGGCAATTCTAAGCCCATGATCTGTCCTGATCTTACCAGCTCAGAAGTGTTTCACTAGAGTTGACAGCAGCCTGAGCACTAAATGTGAACAGAATTGTTGGTAGGACTTGGCGCAAAAAGCTGGTGGAAGGATAACATTGCTCTGGTTTCACCATGTTACACGAGTGAGTAGTGGGAGAAGGCCACGCACGCTTCCAGCTTATGTCTGATGGTTTTGCTTTGCAAGACTGGCTTTGGGAGCTGAACTCTTGTGGGTGTAACATGCTTTTCTGTGTTTTGTGCTGATGAAGCAATGTGATTCAAGTCTGGAGCAGGCAGATGCTGCTTTTCAAAGAAGTTGTGCCAGTTGGGGCTTCTCTTGAACGTGTCTGCTGGTGAAGACTGTCTGAGTACTTCCCTTGAGTATCTTCTGCCGCAGGTTGATGACTGAGAGCTGCTCTTAGTTCTAGGCCCGGGGAGCTTTTGGGAACAGCCTGATGGCTTTTGTTCTGCAACTAAACCAGACAGTGGTACCAGCAGGACCTTGAGGAGTGGTGTGTCATGCGCACATTGCTACAGACAGGATGCCAACCTACTGTGGCTGGGCTCGAGCTGAACTAGTTACTAGTGTATTGAGTTTTTGTCTAGTTTATTGTGACCTCTGACCTCAATCTGATCTCTTCAGCACTAAGATACTTCTGCAGTGAATCAGGGTCAGTGAAGCTGGAAGCTTCACTGCTCAATCAATAGTGTAATCTCAGCCTACGTTAGATACACGGTCAGGGTGGAGCTTTATACCCTGCTGGTGTTAAGCAATTTTAGAGACACCATCTTGCTCTGGCATCATTCTCTGCCAGGGGCTGCGGTAACCTCTTTGCTGCTGGCTGAGGTGCACAGGTTGGGTTTTCCCAGTAGTTCCTGGGCGAGTGAAGAGGATGAAACCAGATGCAATGTTATCCTTCCACCAGCTTTTTGCGCCAAGTCCCACCAACAATTCTGTTCACATTTAGCGCTCAGGAAGGCCCCGGCCTGAGAGGGCCTGTGCATGCACCGCCTGTCAGCAGCCAGCAGAGGGGGCACTGAGCTTAAGACATTGTTTTTGTGTCGGTCCTATCGTAAGCGCTTTAAGTTGTAGGTGGTGAGAACCCTATTTGGCCCCAGATCAGACTAGGTGTCTAAATGACTTTCTGTTGTATCTGCCAGAAAAAACACAAGTCAAGTTAGATTCAACGTGGAGTTCAGGTTGTGCTACCTTGTCCTCGATTTGAGCATGCAAGAAGAACGGATGGCATGGTTGGCAGAGGCAATGAAAACAAAATATCACTGTTTGCTCCATAAGGAGGGAAGTGGTGAGAAAGCTGCCAAGGAAGAGTAGCAGAGGAGGAAGTGGACAGTGTGACATGTGCTGGGCACACAGTGTGCTCAGGGAGTGAAAGAGAACCCAGAGGGGGCTTGAGTCAAGTCTTGAAGACAGTGAGCTTCCACCTCCACCAGGCACTATTTCCATTGATTATACTTAATGGGTTTTTGGTTCACAGAGGAGATTGCTGCTGGGATCCTCTCCTTCCCCAGGCAGGAGGGCTGGCCAGGCGTCCTGCGTGGGTGCCAGGCTCACCGGGAGTGAGCAGAGCCCACCCCACGCTGCTGCTCTTGGGGGGCATCATGCAGGAGAGCAGAGTGGTACAGAGCAGCGCGCTGCCACTGCTAGGCCACTCCTCGGCTCTTGTGGAAAGTTACAAGGGGCGGCACAGCCCCAAAAAGCCAAGGCATTTGTTCTGGTTTTTGAAACACTTCATTAATGTCATTGACAATACCAGCAGGTTCCTGAGATTAGCGTGCTTCTATTTTTGAAGAGTTATTTCTCATGGCAGGCTGCCAAGCGGTACCAGCGGCCTTACTATCCTTTCTATCTGGTTTGGCAGGACACACCGTGGGCTCTCCCCGTCTCTTAGCCTCTGTAAAGCTGTTTAGCTGCAGCTCTTTGCAATGTTCCCACACGCCTTGGGGGAAACGTACCTTCTTCACATTTTCCAGCTAGCCCTATGGACAGAATGTCCAGAAGAGGAGGCTGAGGGGAGACCTCATTACCCTCTACAACTCCCTGAAAGGAGGTTGCAGAGAGGTGGGGGTCAGCCTCTTCTCCCAAGGGAATAATGACAGGACCAGAGGAAATGGTCTGAAGTTGCGGCAGGGGAAGATTAGATTAGATATTAGGAAGAATTACTTTACTGAGGGGGTGGTCAGGCACTGGAACACCCTGTCCAGAAAAGTGGTGGAGTCACCATCCCTGGAGGTATTTAAGAAACGTGTAGACATGGCTCTTCAGGGTGTGCTCTAGTGCCTGAGACTGTTGGTTTGTGTCTGTGGGTGGGTGTGGGGTTTGGGGTTTTTTTGGGTTTTTTTGGTTTGTTTGTTTGTTTGTTTGTTTTTGTGGTTGGACTCAATGATCTCAAAGGTCCCTTCCAATCATGAATATTCTGTGATTCTGTGGAATCTGCTTTTCCTCTAAGCGCTGGTTTGCAGGCAAGGCATGGGCAGCACCAAAGCTGAGCAGGGCTTGGGGTGCGAGGAGCATGTAGGGAAATAGATGGAGTTTGCAGAGCACAGTGTGTACCGCCTCAGGTGCTCTCTGGCTGTGCCAGGGTCTAGGTGAAGGGTTCCAGGTGCAGCTTCTTAGGGGAATGGAACATCATGCTGGTGAAGCAGGTGAGGGATGTGGCTGCCTCAGTGCGTGTTCATGGGCAGGGCCACAGCTGCAGCACTGCATCCTGCTGTGGCATTGCTGGAGTCACAGAGAAAGCAGCTAGCGTTCCCTCAGGGAAGGTGAGGTTCTTCTGATCATCAGCTCAGCCCTCTTGGAAACACAAGGCTTGGGGACTGCTTCTCCCCAGTCCCAGCTGGAAGGTGTAGGAGTGCAGCAGGACCCCAAGACCAAGCCCATTTCATACCGGTATTCTTTCCTAAGTGTGTCTTTAATGCCTGATGTTGTGATACCAGAGCTGTGCTTGAGTCAAGGCACTCAAATGCATTGCAAACTGCTTTTGCCCCTGTTTCAGGCTCAGATTCTCGTTGGCAACTACTCATTAAAAGCATTTTACTTTCAATTAGCCTACGAAATGGAGGGGGGGCTCCAAGGGTGAAGATTGCCTTAAAGCTTGGAAGGCATCTTTTGTTTGTGCTGGGATCTGGTAAGATCACAGAAAAATAGCTTCACTGTAAGAAATCCCAGTTTGCCTGCAAATGAGCTTGAGAAACAGCAACCCTAAAGACAGTCCCAGCCTTACCCTGCTCCAGATTTCTCTGTGCCTGGAAACAGGCAGTGGTAAGGAGATGCCTCCTGAAGGTTGTGATGGTGCTCTTCCATCTCTCTTGTGAGGCTGCAATGCAAAAAATATGGCAAAATGCAAATGAAGGTTGCAAAAGCCCAACCTGCACTCTCAACTCATGTGACTTATAAGGCTGGGCCTGTCTCTGACTGTCCTGTTGGTCCTTCGAGGGCTCTGGGTTTTCCCTAGGTAGAGCAGAAGGATTATGACAAACTCCGAAAACCAGGAGATTTTTGCTGGACATAAAGGCAATTTTTTTTCCCTGACTTCAGACCAAGGAGCTGCCAAAAGCTTAGAATGCAGTGTGGGGTTTTTTTCTCAGGCATTAGAGCGAAAGGTGAGTGAGGAGATGAACCCACAACAGCATAGTCCTGTAGCTGGGGGACTTTGCAGCAAAGCACTTGGGAGGAAGCAGTAAAGCTGATAGAGAAATCAAGGCACCATCAAAACAATCCTTAAATGTACCTGTTTCTCTTGCTGCAGTGCGGGTGTATCTTGACAGGTGGGCTCTCATCACAGCAATGATTTGAGATGAGTTTCTCAAGATTTGCAATTTGTTTAGGTGTTTAATTGGCTTCTGGGGGAGAGGGAGCTGATGGATCCTGCAGCCCCTTTCCTAAGTCCTTTTTGTGCCCGTGGGTGACTGAATGGCCACTTTTACTGCTGGGGTGCAAGCTCTGTGGCTGGAGAGTGGAGGGCTCATGAGCTTTTAGGGGAGCCATGCACAGGACCTGGTCATCATCATGTTGGAGTCACAGCCTTTGCAAAGGCTTTAAGAGAAGAGTCCCCTCTCAGTTGTGCTGGTGGAGATCCAATTAGCACTGGTGGAGTGGAGCAGAGCCGAGCTGGGTGCAGCCTTTGTTTTCCTGGGCAGGACTGTACCCCGTTGTACTACCTCTGTGATTCTGGGCTGGCTCCAGTGAAACCAGCAGGGTTACTCTAAGTTTGCACCAAATCAGCAGAGCTTATTACAATTGTGGTGGATTTACTGCCTGGAGGCTGAGCTGTGATTTTTCCTTTCAGTTTGGCCTCTCAGGTGCACAAATGCAGCTCTGGCTGCCAGGCTGTGAGTCTGTCCTATGCTGATGCAGGCAGAATGGGGTGAACGGATCATCACCTCTCTGGACAGCCAGGTCTTGTTGAAGCCACACTGCCACCCTGGTGAGCACTGCTCTGGGTTTACACCAGCATCCTATAAGGGGGACCCTCCCTGTGCAGCCCTGGGCACGCGGTGGCATTTAGCCCATCAGCATCGCCACAAAGCAACCCCACCCCCACCCCCAGTGCCCCCCAAGTCCCTGCTGGCACCTTGGGGCTTCAGCTGAGTCGGCAGAGCGGGATGGCACCATGGGGAAAGGAAAATCACTGGCCTTGGGAACAGCATCTCCTTTGTGGCAAAGACTGATTTAATCTCCTTAGCGATCACCTCAATCGTAGAATCAGCAGGATGCTAATTAATTGAGAGGCACTCAAACACGACAGACATTGAGATCCCTCCTGGCTTTAAGTGGAGCTCTTTTAGGTTTGGCAGTTGTAGCTGGCCGCTTTCCTTAACGAGCAGTCTGCCTTGGGGGCTACAGCCCTGTGGGGGTGTCTCTGCGCTGGTCACCCCACAGCTGCCTCTCTGCTGGCTCTGGCTGGTACTGGAGTGTCCACACACCACTGAGATGATGCCACATCTGTGTGCTGCTGGGGAAGCACCCACATCAGCCTTCTACTCCTGGCTCTTGGCTGAGGAAGCTGGCAGACGGGGGGCTGCAACCCACCAGACCCCTCACCCTGCCTTTCCCCAGCCCCTCTGGCCTGGAGCCCGCCTCTCACCTCTTCCCTGAAAGCCCACAAGCTGATTAAGCCCAGTGTGTTAATTGGCTGCGACAGCTCATTTTGTTATCTTGCATTTAGTTATTGATGGGGTACGTGTGACTGGATTCACAGCAAAGGTCAGTGAGCAAGGGCCCAGAGCCCCTTGTTTGGTCCACCCCAGGAAGTGGAATAGGGCTCCAGAAATTCTGCCAGGACCACCTGTGAACCAGCGGTATGGTCTCACAGTCAGCAGCAACAATGTCAAGGATGATTTTACCCCAGGGATGTGTGACACCCTGCCCCAGGAGGATATGGAGGCTGGAAGAGAAGTGGGTTTGAATGGGTATTGAGCACCCACTGGTGAAAACCACTCTTTACAGGGCTGTTTGACAAAAGGATTGAAGTTAAAGCCCCTGAGCTGGGAAGATGCACAGGCCAGGAAAGCCCCTGGTGTCCAGCCATCCCCAAACTGGTTTGGTAACTTCAACTTTCTTTTGTCTTGTGCTTCTATTCTAAGGGGCAGAACTGAAAAGGACTGGGGAGGACAAGCAGGCAGGGAGGTGCATGCTGGGTTGGTGCTGCCATACATGCACACCAGCAGTGCTCTTGGTGCCAGGTGGGGTCCAGGCTGCTCTTAATGGGAAGCTGCTGAAATGTGGTGCCTCCAGCTTGGGCGGGCATGGTAGAAGATGGAAGGACAGCAGGCTGGCCACCCAGGGGGGCTAGACTGGCAGGCAGGCAGCTGTGTGCAAGTCAGGGGGGCATGTTCGACTCCCCACCGTTACCCAAGTGCCTGCACTTTTGTCCTGGCTAAGAGTTGGGTGCCTCGAGAAAAGGACTCTAGAAATGTTGGCTCCTGCTTCCCATCATTAGTGGGTCAGGGTGTCTTGAGTCCTCCCATCTCCAAACAAGCGCAGGGAGTTTGATGGAGGCTTTCCAGGGAGGAGCAGCTGCTGAGTGAAGAAACAATGAGGGATTGTGAGGGTGCACAGGGTGGGTTTTGGTTAAAAGCTCCAAATCCTGGCTGAGGCACTCAAACATACTGAATGTACCCTTCTAAGGAGCTGGAGAGCTGAAAGAGGAAAGTTTATAGGCCTTCAGGAGACACGAGCTGTGGGACAAAGGGCTGAAGACCTGCCTCGGTGGTGGAGAGGGCTGTGTTGCAAAGGGGTGATGCTAAGAGTTAATCTGCTGTCCTTGGATGGTGTGGCGTGGTGCCTTTGGCGAGCCCTCTGCCTCTTTCCCCAACCTCTGCCAGGTCCATGGCCCAAATGCAGCGCAACAGAAGAGCACATTAGCAAAAAGCAGGATGAAATCGTTAGGATTGATGGATCGCCCCTAGAGCTAGAGGTATTGATCAGCTGCAGGCCAAGGAGAAGGTCAGGGGCAGAGCTGGTGGGGCACAGGCAAGGGGAGCTGGGTATTTGGTTGCTTGTGTGAAGGCACCCTGGCAGGGAAGCTGATGCCTGGAAAACCCCAGGTGTGTTCTCTGTGTTCCAGGCTCCTCTCTTTACATGACTGACCCTGAAGAGCCCCCAGCCCTTGGGGCAGAGCTGGCTCCACTCTTGCCAGCCACCCCCACCCAAGCACAGGCAATTCACTCCCCACCTGATTTTGCTCAAGGCTTTGCTGTCTCTCCTGTGTGACAGCCCTTCCTCGGCTCTGCCACCCACCCAGGAGCCTGGGCCAAGGCCCCAGCCTGGCTCTGGCTCGGATGTGATGACGAGGTCCTGGCAGTTTGGGCAGCTCAAATGGAGCGGGCTTGACTCACCTGGATCATTCTCTGCCTGCACAAGCAAAGGAGTGCCAAAACCACCCAGGGCTGCTGCAGCCATCTGCAAGACTCCCTGAGAGCCTCCCCGAGAGCCTCCCCCCAGGAGGCGTCTGTATCGGGCCAGGCTTAGGTTTGAGCTAGAGCAGCTTATTTTCATGGGGAGCCTGCTGACATGTCCACTGCAGACAATGGGCATCTGCCACCTTCTAGAGAGAGGTGGTGAGTGATCATCGCACCAGGGCTCCCTGCGGTTTGAACACAGAGGGGAGAACCTAGATCCAGCCTTCCGTAGGGATCAGCAGCACCTTGGTGTCTCAGCGGGAGGATTGCTGGGCTTACCTCAGGCTTGCTTCTTACCTTTCCCATGTTAGAAGCCAAATATAATCTGCTTTAAGAAAATCTGCCCTGCCAGCCTGAAGCCCTCCACACCCCTGGGAAAGTGGTCTGTGTTTGCAAAGTGTTTGCACCCAAGTGCCCTCAGCTACTGGCATGTCCCAGTCTCACCACGAGGTGACCTTGGTGTGTGCTCACAAGGCTCCCTGGTACCAGGCAGGAGTGGGACATCCTGTCCACGTCCTGGAGGGGATGCACGCAACCAGCCAGCGGGAGAGGTGCAGCAAATGCAGTTGGTGGTGATTGGGGAACTGTGGAGACTCTGGGAACAGTCTCCCCGTTCCATCACCCTCCCCTTAAACCATCAAGGCAGCTTGCTGTCAGAGCCAGCCCTCGGAAATGGCATTATCCTGCTCTCCAGGCGAAGGTAAGGGTGGCAACTTTGCTCCCTGGCAATGGGTGGTGCATAATTGAAAATGCTGATTAATGCTGCCTTTGAGAATGTGCCAGTCTCTGGCCCTGGAGGAGAGAGACCCTGCTGTTTCTGCTCTGTCTCATGCCTGTCAGCTTGCTAAATGCATCCACGCACATGCAGTCACTCTCCAAACAGCTCAGCTCTCCTCTGCTGACAGGTTTTTATTTAAAGCCTGGCTTGGCTCTAAAAAGGGGCCGTCCCAGCAGTGGCCTGGCAGGGACAAGCGCTGTTGCTGCCGCCTGCTCATGTGGCTGGGAGGAGGCAGGGAGGGATGGAGGAGAGGTGGGCTGGAAGTTGGCCTGTCGGCCCAAAGGCCTTGGAAACCTAGCATGTCACAGAGGGGCTGCGGGTGGGCTCTGAAAGCGAGGACCTGGGAAATAGCACCTCCAGAAGAGGTGTCTCCTGGTGGTGGGAGAATTCTTCATATGCCATGCCTGTTCCCGCAGCTGTCTGTCTCTTCTAGTGCCTCTCTACATTTTTTGAGGCACCTCTTGTCAAAAGTAACATGTTTGCTGGTGTTAAGACACCTTGACACCATATAAAGCATCCTTTGTTTTGCACCTTTGAGTGCCTTTCTCTGTCCCTGGTGCAGCTCCAAGGGGTGTTGAGGGGCACACTGCAGTGGGGGTGGGGGCTGTACCCACTTTGGTGCCTGCAAAACCCAAGGGAGATGGGTGAACCCTTCTGTGGTTTCCATGTAGTTTGATCAAGGTTCTGGTACCCCTGGAGGTGTTTGAGACTTTGAAATGGAGACTCCTGGGTGCTCAGCTCCTCCCTGGCCACAGTGGGTTCCTTGGAACCCAGAGGAGCAGAGGGATCCCCTCAGCCACCCATGCTTCCTCCCTGGGCCAAGGCATTCCCAGGGCAGTCAAGGGAGTGTTTGTATCCACACTCCCTGCCACACGCAGCACCTGATCCCCCTGCTCTGGAAAGCTATACCCTATCCCCTCTGCCTGCAGGCAGGAGCGCGAGGGACCACCGCATCTTCTGCCCCACCGCTTCTTCTGCCCCACCGCATCCTCTGCCCACTTCTGAAGCAGCGAGGGCAGATGTTGGAGCAATGCCTGGTTGCATCAGCCCTGCTGAGCTGGTGTGGGAGGAAGAGGGCCTGGCTTTCCACCTTCTGCTCACGTAGGAGTGGGAATATCTCCCTCTGGCTCCTCAGGTCCCCAAAGCGCGGTGCTTAAGCTGAGATCAGAGTTGAGCTGCTCCATCACAAGGAGAAGGGAGTTCAAGGCAGCACAGTGCTGCATGCAGGCTGCAGGCACACTGAGCTCCAGGGCCAGGTACCTCCCTCCGTAAATCAACTTTGCTGGGCCATGCTTGGCCGATCGACGCAGCTGATGGCCCCAGACCTTGAATTCCAGGCAGAGGTGCCTGTGCAGAGGCAGCTTTGGGAACAGCTGACTGCAAAGTCCTCGGGGCTGCCTTGTTCCTGACCCAAGAGTGCGCTGAGCCATGGGAATTTTTCTTGGCGTGCTGCTGGGCCTTTTTTTCCCCTGGCTTTTGGACAAAATCCTCCTGTTTCCCTGAGGCAGAGGGACTATGAGCACAGGGAGGAGGAGGAGGGCTCAGACGAGCAGCCATCCTGTACAACTGGTGGGAAGCTCGAGCAGCAAAAGCCAGGGGGACTCGGCGTCTGAATGAACGGTGCCCGGCCCTGTCAGAGGGAGGTAGGAGAACATCTTGTTAGGGCAGAGCCAGGATGGAAAATTACTGGTAGCCCTGTGTTGGGAGGGCAGGAGGCAGCCGGACCAGGGCCCCAGGGGAGGAAGGGGACGGGACAGAGGACTGGCAGCTTGCCATCCCCCACAGATGCTTTGTGCTGGGTGGGGGAGCAGACAGGGCACTGCGCATCTCTGCCCTGCGCGAGGTCATGGAGCAATGTGTCTGGTCCCAGGCTCCTGTGCTGGGTTACAGGGACTCTGGGCTCCCTGCAGGATTGCATCTTCCCTGGCAGCCTCAGGGAAATGTGTGGTGTTCGGCCGGAGAGTGGCTGGCCGGCTCCTGCCTGTTGCTGCCGGCAGCCCAAGCCATGCCCAGTGCCAAATCACAGCCTCCCCTTGTTCTGCACAAAGCCCCGCGGTTCTGGAGGGACCAACCCATCCTCGGGCCAACCTGGGGGCTCTGGGCAGGGTTTGGGGGGTCTTTTTGGGGGTGCCCAAGGTCTGATTTCCCTGCTGTCATTCTGGCCCTGATTATTTTGGAGCCAGCAAGCTGTGGTTCTTTCGCTGCCCTGTAGATGCAAGGCTGGAGCAGATCACGTCCCCCCATTGGGGTTGCAGGATGGGGCCCATCACCAACAGCCAGTGCTCCAGCACTCACTGCATCAAGCCCAGTCCAGCTCTGTAACCCCCTTGCTACAGCCGTGGCTCCACAACACGTGGTCCCATGCCCGTGGAGCAGCTCTGCCTGGCAGTCACCTCTGCACAGGCATGTTCCAATAGCCACTGAGGTCACTCCCTCATTGCTTTGTGTGCACTGCTGTTTTCTGAGAGATGGCTCCTGGGCATTTTTGGAAGAAGGCCCTTGGGCTATGTCTCACCAACTGCTAATTCTCCTTCTTTCTCTCCCTTTTGAACAGCTTGACCGAAACAGCACATCAAAGGTCCAGGGCTGAGCAAGGCAGGGCCAGCAGCCGCATGCTCCAAACAATATCTTTATTTAAGGACAGCAATAAAAACATCACACTCACGCATAACCAAGGCTAAATTTAGCTCTGACTCCTCTGCGTGTCGTCACTGGACTGCATGTGCCTTGGGGTGGTACCTAATCCCCATGAAACGCTTTGATACAGGCGCATCAACTGTACCCATCCCCTGCCCAGCCAAGCCAGGCAGCCAGCACGTCCGTTCCAGGCTGCTTCTCCTCCTGCCCCAAACTAGCACCGTGTGTGGCTCAGGATGCACCCTGGAGCTGTTGGCCATGCACCAAACTCTGCCCTGCCTTGCAGCATCGTTCAGACCTCTGCTTCCCTTGCTGGTCAGCTTTATGGTTGCTCTCTGCTGGTGGTGCCTGTGTGCTCCATCCATCACCAGCTGTTTTCCACCGGACAGGTCCTCATGGTGCCACCAGCTGCTGTGGAATGGGTGGGCAAGGGGTGTGGAGCTACCTGCAGTGGGGTTGGGGGGTCCCAGCTCACCTCTACCAGGTCAAGGTGGTGCCATGGTCCTTGCAACAGGAGCTTTGGGGAAGAACAGGGCTGGGCTGGAGTATTTTTGTTAGAGTTTTAGGGCCTTTAGGCTCTTTCATGAAATCTCTCCGGGTTTCTTCCACAGACGGGGGAAACGAAAGGTCCCAGGGCCTTATGTCCTGATACCTCCTCTCTGCCAGCAGCAGCATCACTGGTTTCAGTAGTTCTGGCCCTTCTGCCTCTCCACTTGCAGGCGTGACTGCTGAGGCAGCTCCATTGCTGGGGATCCTGACTGGAAGGACAGCCCATTGCTCTCAAGCTGATCTGGTTCAAGAGAGGTGACTCTTGGAGCTACACTGCTGGGAACTGAGCTTTCACTGGAGTTTTGCTTTGGAGCTCCAGCAGCATTCCCATCTCAGCTCCCTTTTCCCCATCTGCCTGCCCTGCTCTCTGCCACACCACACTCATGGAGCCTCTGTAAGGCTGCCTGTGGCTAAGGCTTGTGAGCCTGGCAGCCCTTGCCCAGGCCCACCACTCTGTGCCTCAGTTTTCCTACCAACAAATCCTGCAAGACCTACATGGAGATACACGAAGGCTTCACTTGGATGTTTCTGGCTTGCAGTGGCTTGGCAGCCCCTCTCGAGCTCCCCATGCCGCTGCTGACATTGACAGTGCTGTGGAAAATTACTGAGCCTGTGTCCACACCACCCAACTGCTTTGATAAGTGTGACAGCACAGAGAAGAAGGGCCCCAGCCCCAGAAGACCATAGCAAACCCCAGTTGGGAGACACCAAGGGGTTCAGCTGCAGCAGCACTTGGTAGATACTGCTCTCTGAGCAGGCCCTGGGGAACATTTGCTGTGCTTGACATATCCCTCACAAGATCCTCCTTCTTTGGTGCAAGGGACATGACATCTCTTGGACAGCTATGGCCCAACTTCAACATAATCACCAACATCTCCAGACAGAGGGCTCCTCAGATCCTTGGGAAGCGCCAGTGCCACGGCAGCACCTCAAAATGAGTATCGGGGTGTGTGACTAAAGGCCAGGAGATGACACAAGTCTGTGAGGAGCATCCCCAAACTACCAGCAAGGTTCTGGGGAGTCTGGGGCTGCAACCTCCCTTATGCCATCTCTGGAGCCAGACCGCTGTTCAACTGGCTTAGTGTCATATGGCTGAGCTAAAAGCACGGGGAAAGCCACATGGAAAATGCTCCACTGACCTGTGTTAAAAGTGCAGTGAAAAATAATATGGAAAAAAAAACATGCTGTAAAACTCCCTCGCTTCCCTTTAATCACACAATTCAGGGTACGGATGGCCCCGTGTGCAGGCAGTTTCTGAACCCCCACATGGCGTCACACCCCAGTCCCTCCAGCTTCGAGCACAGGTAGCTTGTGCTCTCCTCAAGCCTGATTAATTGTGCAATTATTTCAGCCACACGGTCCTGCTCCTTTGGCAAGGTAGCCATCTAAAAGCTGTTATTTGACAAAGTGGGAATTTGTGCAGAGAAGATGAATCCCCAGTGTGAAAAATCATTTATTCCTGTAAAAAGTCCCTGGCAATTGGAGGAGGAGGTTTAAATTTGCACAATGTCAGGAAGATAGGAATCCAACCCTATCTCATCCCTGACGAGTTCAGAGGAAACCCCTTGGCTGCTGAACCCACAGAAGAGGGTGAAAGGCAGCCCTGAAGGCAGGCAAGACCCATTGAAGCGCTGGGTGCTGGGCTGGCTCCTGGTTGAGAGATGTGCTCCCCACACTCCTTGACATCCAAGCCTGGATGCAGAGATCCCTGGGTGACTCAGCGGGAGAGGCTGAAATCAGCTGAAAACTGGTTGCCATGCAAAAAGCTTGGGATAAGCTGTTAAAGCAGATGTACCAAGGATGGAGATGAACGTCTGGATCAGCAGATACTCCTCCAGCCCTTCAACAGACTGTTGTAGGATGAAGCTGCCTGTGACCAGTCTCAGTGCACCCCATGGCCCAGCAGTGAAAGGTGCTGTGAAGCACAGGGTTATGTTGACCACCCTGTCTGGCTGAAGGATTATGAGGCTGGGGTCTGAGATGTCTGGTTCAACCCAGATGCTGAGAGCAGCCTGTGGGCACCTGCTGCCATCCTGGGAATTCAGGGTTGGGGGCAAATCTGGATCTTTGGGTGCTATCAAGACCCTGGTTCAAGACCCTTGACATGCCAGCACTGCTCCCAAGGCCCATGGCTGGTGGTTACAGGGACTGTAATCCCTTTCCAGGGCCAGCCTAGGTCTGCTGCTGGCTGGTCCCTAGGACCTCCAGGGCAGAGGTTGCCTCTGAGATCCCAGCACCCAAATCCCAACCCTCTTGCAGCTCTTGCATGGACTCCTCCAGTCCTTGCTGGTCCAGCTGTCCCAATTCAGGACACAGCCTTGCTTTATACCTTGCCACCCTGGGAGCTGCTGTCTCCTTTAAAAACCTGGGCACCATTACAAGGGTGCTGGGCAAACCTCCACAGACTAGCTGCCCTGCAGAGCTGGTGGCCCCTGATGATGGCAGGATCGCAGCCAGGGCAGAGGGAGACACCACCAGAACCCATGCTTTACACAGAAGATCTTCCCCACTGTGGGACTGGGCCTCTCCAACCCCTCCCTCCCATCCCTCCATGGCAGTGTTCACAGCCCCTGGTTTTGCCGGACCCAAGCAGCCACCCCACAATCTCTTGCTCTGCCCCAAACAGCTGCCACCCTACACTCCCAGTATCAATATATGGGGGTCATCACTATCACAGCCGTGGCCTCCACTCCTGGGTGATCCTTCAGAAACCATGGCTGTCACCATCCTCACTCACTGGTACCCCCAGACCATTGTGTGTGGCCTTGCTGTGGGGACCCTCATTGCACAGGTCCTCCTTATCTCGGCCCCCTTTATCATGACCATCTTGTGCTCAGGGGAACCTGCACCCTATGCTCCAGAGGATCCCCAGGTCCCATGTCATCCTTATTCTTGTTCCTGGAGACTCCTATGGCCTTTGGCCTTTACGGCCTCACTCCCCAGGGCTCCCTAGACCCCTTGGCTGTAGTAGCTCTATTCCAGGTATCCCTGTTGCACAGGTCCCCTCTTGTCCCAGGATTCTCCCCAGACACCTTGCTCATCACCATCCCCTGCTCTTGGGGACTCCCAAGACCTGAGACTCACCGAGTCTCCCGTGGTCCCCTGCTCCTGGGATCCCACAACCACAGGGACCACCTGGACCCATGGGCCATTATGGTCTAGCTCTGGGACCTCGGTGGTTCCATACGAGATGGTGTGTGCCCCTCCTACCGGCAGTGCTCGCTCTCCCGTGTAACCCACCCACCGCTCCATCTCCCGCTTCATTCCCGCTCCCCCGTTTTGGCCCCGCTCGGGGCCCGTTGACCTCCCGGCGCCCCCCGTTTTTGGGGCCCGCGTTACCGTCCCCTCCCCTCCGGGCCCCGGCGAGGGGAGGAACCGGCGGGCGGGGGCCGTGCCCGGCCTCGCCCCTGCGCCGCCCCGAGCGCCTCGCACCG
>NW_015090776.1:3745505-3771761 GCF_001431845.1 Calidris pugnax | reverse complement strand
GGGGGTTGGGGGAAGGGGGTGCTGAGCTGGCAGCCTCCTAGCACGGGGGTCCGCCAGGCAGACAGGTGGGGAGGGGGGTGCTGGAGCATCCCTGCAGCACCCACTTCTCTGCCAGCCCTCCTTTGGGAGCCTCCCCGCTGCCGGGGTGCCCCAAGAATGGGTCTGGGGAGGGGGTTGCCCTTAGCAACAGCTCCTGCGAGACAGGCTGCGCACCTGCAGAGCCCCCCCACTGCCACCGCTGCCCCCCAGGCCCAGGGTGCTCAGCCCCTACATCGGTGACACTGGTGTCCCCCCCCCCCTCCCCCAGCCTGGTGGTCTCCTGCTGTGCCCTCCCTGCACTCCCCAGTTGGAGCACACCGTTAGGCTGGTTTGTGGGGGCTGCTGGGGTGCAGACACATGCCCGCACAGGGGGGCAGAGCAAGCTGTGGGTGTTCATCCTGCCCTGGCAGGGCGGGAGTGGGCCCAGTCTGTGTCACACTGTGGTTTTCCTGTACCCCATCGTGGCTCCTCAGTGGTCCTGCTTGGGGGGCGATGCTGTGGGCACACTTCTGTGGCTTGAACTGGGCTGCAGGTTCCCTTCCTCCCTCTCCCCGCCTTGCTGGAGGCTGCCTTGGCTCTGCCCTCAGGAAGGGGCCAGCCCTCTCTCCTCCGGATTTGCCTCCCCATCCGTGTCACACCACTCAGTCAGCCCGCAGGGTCCGCGTCCGTGCCGGGGAGGATGCAGGTGCTCAACGGGGAGACTCCCGTGAAGCTGGTGCATCATCCCAGGGACCCCTCTGCCTTCTGACCAGACACGCTGCCCAGTGTTAAACCCTTCCCACACATAGTGATGATGATGATGGTAATAATAATAATAACAATAATAATAGTGTATTTCTTTGCCATGAGCTGGTTTTCCTCCAGTTAACCAAACCTGGGCTGGATCTCCCCAGAGAAGACAAGCCTGCATGGCTGTTTCCGTCCCCATGCAGAGCCAGGGCCCTGGCGGGGCAGAGCACTAGTCCCGAACAGAGCACTTATGTCCTGCTGGGTTTGGGACTGATTTGGGACTAGGGAGGAGGCGTGTCCTGTGCCCAGGAAATGGAGGCATCGCACCGGGAAGGCGCGGAGTGGGAGCAGAGATGGGTGCGCTTGATGTGGCACCCTGGGGATGGGTGCTGTTGCACTGGGGCCAGCTGCAGGGAAAAGGGCTCGTTGCCAGCCACGTTGCCCCAGCGTGCTATGGGAGCTGAGTTGTTTTGGCTAGGAGACCTGGAGTCATGGCTTCCTTATCAGCCCTCTGCAGGGATGGTGGCCCAGCCGTGACACTGCCCCACAGCCCCACTGCTGTGCTGGCAGGAGCAGGGATGAAGGTACTTGTGGGGTGGCATGGGAAGCTGAGCACCCCTGGGAAGCTGGCAGCGTGACTGTGATCCTGATCACAGGCTGCTGCACCCATGGGACTCCCCAATGCACCAATCCTTCTTCCATTCCCACGCTCAGCACCCCTTTAAGTGACTCTCCATCCTGCCCTGAGGATGCTGGATGGCACAGGGCTCTGCCACGTCCCTCATGAGCCAGCTTTCCCCCCGCCACACCAACAAGGTCACAGGGCCTTTCCTCATTACCCAGCCACCCTCCCTCCCATATTAGCTGGAGGCTTTAATTAATAAAGGCACTCACCGTATGCTAAGTGCTGTTCCCAGCCGCCCTGGGGCTGTGGCCACACGATGGGTTGCTGCAGTCAGCGCGGGACGCTCCTGCTCTCCTCCAGACCCAGCTACCGGTGAGGGTGATTTTCCTCCCATTTTTTAACCCCAGGATCATGACCCAAGGGGCTGCGGGGTTGCGGTGGGTGGCTGTGCTGATGGGCTGTAGGTGATGGCTGTCCCCTTGCGCAAAGCCATTTCCCCAGCAGCAGCCCAGCTCGGGCACATCCCAGACGTGTACTTCTCCATGGGGCTGTCGACACTTCTCCCCACCAGGGTTTTGCATGGCCCCTGGCCTGGTGGGACCCTCCTTGCAGGAGGTGACACAGAGACCCCTGATGCTGGGACTCCCAGGAGGCTTGGCGGTGGCGTTTCTCCCTCCAGACAGTTCTGGCTTGTTGGATGGCTCCCAGTGAGCCAAGTGCGGTGTCTGCAGAAAGCAGCCAGGTGGCACAGCTTGCTTGGGTTTTGAATGGAAACCCGGTCGGACGAGCAAAAGCTGGCATTGGAAAGGAGTTCACGACCAGCTCCTGCTGGCCTTTCAATGCTTGTGGCATTGCTTGGCCTTTCCACATGGCCATCCTGGGCTGACCCGGGTTTGAAGGTGGACAGTGTGGAACAGGCTCTGCTGAAGCTGTGGATGGAGCGGGGTCTCTGTCTGCTGCGGTGCCAGCGCATCCCCACATCATCCCCAGGGAAAATGCAGAGGGTGGGTAGCCAGTGGAGGGGCTGTGGGACCGGGGCTGGCCTGTTTAGAGCAGCAACTCATCCAAACGCTTGGCCTTGGGGAAGGTGTGGAAACGGAAGCTGCAAAGGCAAACACCTGAGATCCAGATCCTGCTTGAGCACAGATAATCCCCTTGCGCTGGGACCTGCCACTCCACCTATGCTCAGGGGAGCCTGGATTGTCCCCTGTGTCCCCCATTTCTGTCATCTTCAGTGTGCAGCCAGCTGCTGGGGGCGCAGAGATCCCTTCGCTCTCCTCTGCTTTCCAAGCTGGGCTTGTGTCTGGGGATGTTTTTGGAGATGGTGGTGTTGGGGGGTATGAAGTCCTGGTGCCCTGGTCAGCAGCATCCATTCTCACACCTGCTGAGTGGTGGCTCCACCGTGAAGTCTGTCCCTGGCAGCCCTGGGGTTCAGCTGTCGGCTGGCCAGCACCTGCTTTGTAGGCAAGAAGAAGAATTTGGGAGTAAAGGCTTCTCATTTGGTTTTCTCCCATCATTGCAATATGAACTTCAGGCTGTCTCCCTGCTCCCCTGCTTCTCGGATCATCCCTCTGCCTCCCAGCACAGCTGAGACACATCACCCCTTATTCTGGCTGTGCAAGGAGATCTCCCTCTGTCCTTCTGTCTGCAGCCTAAAACCAGCCAAAATATTGGATTTTCTCTCTCTGACTGATGCTGGAAGCTGGGGTGGGAATTGGGATGTTCTTGCCCTGGGTCAAGCGCTTACAGGGGTGACCAGCATAGACAGACCAGTTTGGTTAAGACCATGCCCTGGAGACAGGTCTGGCCTTAACTGGGAGAACTGGACATGGATGGGAGCTGGGAGCCAAACTACTCTAGACACTGTCTGTCCTGTGCCTGCTTCTAGCTCCCAGCAGAAGGGTTTGCTGGAGAAGCTGCAGCACCAAGTCGCCATGGTAGATGGGTGGAGTGAAGCTCCTTTGAGTCATGTCCCCATGGGCATGGAGACCCAAGAGGCTCCAGGGGGCTGGGGCAAAGGTGACTGAGGCAGGTCCCCGTGGGCACTGACATTTCCCTCACTCCGGGCAGGGCTGCTGCTGCAGGAGATGACCATGGCAGGGCTGAATGAGCTGCGCTTCACCGAGGAGAAGCCGCTGCTGCGGGGCCAGGATGCAGAGCTGGTGAGTCTGGTGACCACACTGGCTCCGACTCCTGCACGTGGAGTGCCAGGACATGGTGCTTAAGTAGGAGCCTGGGGGAGGGTGCTGGTATTGGGTACATGTGTGCATGCGTGTCGGTATTCGGTGCGTATGTGTGGACAGACCTGCTGGTGTCAATGCACGTGACTGGGTGAGCATGGGTTCTGGTCGGGTGTGATGATGTGTATGTTGGACATACTTGTTAATACACCCTTGTGCACGTATTGTAGATGTGCATGGATGTATGCACACGTGTAGGCATCATTTTCCCCTGCAGCCAGCACTGCCCCAGGGACTGGGTGCTTGTGGTGTCTGGGGGCTTCCCGAGTTGGGTGGGAGGAAGGCAGGGGGATGTCTCTGTCCCTAATGGTTCCTTCTCTCCCCAGGAGAACTCGGATGTCTTCCTCTCCACTGTCGACACCGACTGGAAGGTAGGAGTGGCCACGGGGGGTGCCCCTGGGTCCCACGTGGGACAGCAGCCTGCGGCTGGGGAAAGCTGCAGGGTGCTGAGCAGACCTAAAGTTGTGGTTGTCCCCCTCCTCCATGGGTTCGCAGTGCCTGGTTGGTGTCTATGCATGGGGCTGCACGTCCATTGCAGTCCCTGGCAGGGGGGGACAGGGAGGATGCTGCCAGGCATGCCCTGTGCTGGCACTCAGATGTGGCTGGCGGGCACTTGGCAACAGGCCGGGGACAAAACCTCTTTAAACAGGGAATTTCTTCTCAGGAGGGCTGAGCATTTCCAGCCTCTCTACCATTGCCATGGCAATGGTTTCCCAGGCAATGCCAGCTCCTTGCTTACACAAGGATGTTTGAAAGCCTCTTTCTTTTTTGGAGGGCTGTGGCATTGCCCCCTGTACCACCCACCTCTCTTGGAGAGCAGGGCCCCTCAGCTTTCCTGGCTGGCACCTACCTGCCTTGTATCTCAAGTTCCACCTCTCCAGAGGAGCCCTGCAGAATCATAGAATCACAGAATGGTGAGAGTTGGAAGGGACCTTAAAAATCATCGAGTTCCAACCCCCCTGCCCTGGGCAGGGACACCTCCCACCAGACCAGGTTGCTCAAAGTCCTGTCCAACCTGGCCTTGAACCCCTCCAGGGATGGGGCAGCCACAGCTTCCCTGGGCAGCCTGTTCCAGTGCATGAACATCCTCACAGTAAAGAACTTCTTCCTGATATCTAACCTAAGTCTGCCCTCTTCCAGTTTGAAGCCGTTACCCCTCACTGCATGCCCTTGTCAAAAGTCCCTCTCCAGCTTTCTTGTAGGACCCCTTCAGATCCTGGAAGGCTGCTATAAGCTGTCCCCTGAGCCTTCTCCAGGGTGATAACCCCAATTCTGTCAGCCTTTCCTCACAGCAGAGGTGCTCCAGCCCTCAGAGCATCTTCGTGACCTCCTCTGGACTCGCTCCAACAGTCCACATCCTTCTTATTTTGGGGGGCCTCAAGAGCTGAACCCAAGGACTCCAGGTGGGGTCTTACCATGATGTGACCTCAAGGCTTGCAGGGGCTTAGCTCATGCCTGACTCCGGGGTGGTCTTCATTGCTCTCACACCTCTGCCCAAGCTCATCCCATACCAGGCTTGCTCTGCAGAGACCAGGGTGCTGGTAGATGGGCAGGGAGGGTAGTGGGGCTGCCGGACACCTCCCCAGGTACACCAGTGACTGACTTCGGGTTTTATGTTGCTGCTTTGCCAGTGGCTGAGACCACCAGGAGGGTGGGCTTGGGTGGTGCTGGCTGAGCCCTGCCAGGTTCAGCACTGAAACAGGAGCACCTTCAAGGATAAAATGAATCTGGATTTCACTCATCCTGGAAGAGGGGCAGGGAAGCCCAGGTCCCCATTTTGGCAGACCCAAAGTCGTGCCCAGGCTTTTGAGTCTGGACCACTTGGTCTCCATCACTCACATGTGCAAGTGACAGGAGCAGCTGGGTGGGGAACAAGGACTTCTGTCAGGACGCTGGGCAGTGGCTGCTCTGGTTCACAGGATAGGAGATTTTTAGTGGGCCTCTTGGAGGCCACAAAATTACTCAAATATGGCAGTGGAGAAAAAGAAATTCTGCCCTTCCCAGCAGCTCCAAAGCTGGCGAGGTGCTGGGCCCAGGAGCAGCAGGGTGTGCGGGTCAGGGCTGCTCCTTGCTTGGCTTGTTCAGGGTCTCTGTTGAGCACTGGAGGGAAAATCAAACCTCCTGGTGTCACCAAGGTGAGGGTAAGGAGGGAGAGGGAGGCAAAGAGGGAGGCAGCAGTGCGGGGCTGCCTGGAGCTCCCGGTAGGGCTTTCACTCAGCTCCGCTGGAACAGGGCTTTGATGGCATACGGGAGATGTTAAAGAGCATTGACTCACCCAAGACAATCTTTGCATACCAGTATTGCAGGGACTGGCCTATGGTGACGCTGAACCACGTCACTGGTGGGCACCAAGTGGAGTGCAAGCCCTTGGTGCCTAAAATAATCAACTGAGCAAAAATCAAGGCCGCTTTTTCCAAACCAGCTAGGTCCTGCGCCCTCTTGATTCCCCTCCAAGACCCTCAGGATGGGGATGGGATGAACTTCCCAGGCTGTGCCGGGGCAACCCCCTCCTTTCCCTGACCCTGGCACTTCACAGGTTGGTTCCCTGCCAAGGTTGGGGGCTGCCTGCCCTTCCTCGGAGAGCTCTTACCCCATTTTCTTGGCTCACCTCCTTGGGTAATTCAGTCCAGCCCCAAGCTTAGCTCTTCACTGTCCCTCTGCTCCTCCCCAGAGCCAGTCACTGCTCCCTCACTGAGGTGCTTTGGCCTGGCCGGGGCAGCAGGGAGGAGGGGGAAACCCTCACTCTCGCCACCAGCCAAAATAAAGCTGCTGGGGCTGCTGGAATAAGCCAGGGTGCAGGAATGCCAGGGTGCAGATGCTTCTGCCCTGGGACCTGGGCGCCCTGGCCCTGCTGGACATCTGGGTCACCTGCCAAGCAGATGGGCTCGTAGCCAATGGGTGATGCCATTCGATGTTATTCAGCATTGCTAAGCCCTCCCATCTCCCTGCCACCCTTTTCCATTCATGCCTTGCTTCACCTCAGCTTTTCCACTCCTTCTCTCCTCTATTTTGCCACGTTCTGTCTTTTTTCACCTGCTCATGCCCTTCTGCATCATGCTTTTTCCCAGAGGCTGTGGCTTCTCGCCCACTTGACCCCACAGGTAGCAGGACTGAAGGCGGCAAAAATGGCACCTGGAGCTGCCAACGGCTTTGTACCTTTGTGCAAGGAACCACCTGGGAGTTGGGCTGCCCCTCGCACCATCCTTCCTTAGCAGAGATGCATCTCTCCAGGCTTGGGGCTGAACTCCCTGCAGGACAAAGCAGTGCATAGGAAAGCCTCTTTGGTGGAGGCAAGGTGGATGCTGTCCTCCTGCCTGTCTCTCTGTCCATCCTTTCTCCCACATCCAAACTGCCTGGCTGCCCAGCCCTGGCTTGTTTGCAGGACACTGCTTTCAGTGGCTCTCCACCAGCTCTGGATGATCCTTTGTCCATGTCAGGGAAAGGGCTGTCCCCAGGGAAAATTGGCTCATCCCTGTTATGAGACATCAGAGACTCCACAGGAAGAAGCCTGCTGGGTCAAGCCAAGAACACAGGGCTTTGCCATGTGGGAAAGCCTGTGCATGTGCTGGTGATGGCAGCTGGACACCCTGTGCCCATGGGTGCAGTGCATGCCAGGGCATGGTGTAAGCAAACCATGGCGAGCTGCTGGGGTGAGGATGATGCAGAAGTGATGGAGGCTCCAGCTGGCACAGAGCATCCCTGTGCTGGGCAGGGGGGCCAGATCTATCCCCTCTGGATGCCCTGGTCGGACACTGGCACATGGCTCTCCAGACCCTTTGGGCAGGCACTAGAGGGACCGTGGGATTCTTTCTCCATCCATCCATCTCCACCCAGCTTTGTGCTGGAGGGGCTCAGGTGCTGATTGTGCCAAGCCAGGCAGTGGTGCAAGCAGGGTACAGGGGCAAGTAGGGTGCAGGGGGATGGCACCCAGAGCCTGGGGTTTCAGGGCCATCTGTGGGTGTGAGCTGCAGGCAGTCAGACTCACCCTCTTACGAAGCCTGTTGTAATCAGGGCAGAAACCATCTGCCTGCCTGCATGTCCCACAGGAATACACACAGCATGCATCAGCCCAGGGGCAGGATCCCAATTCCTCAGCGCTGCTGGGTTGTCTTTCCTCCTGCTTTATTTATTTACCTGCCACTGATGACATCCAGGTCGGGGCTAAATCCTGCATATCCTCTGCCTGCCAGCATCCCGCAGCAGGCAGGATGACTGTGTTACTGGGTAAGGTAACACAGGTGTCTGGGCAATGGTCATGTGTGTACAAGCTTGTTTGTCTCCAGACACATGTGCACAAGGTTCTGTGTTGTGCATCCATGCACATGAATGATGGCTATGGCACACACACTAAGCACATGGGAGAAGGATGCAGCAGACATGCTCCTTATACACACGTGACCATGCCCATACATGTACTGTGCAGACACACGGTACCAGCTCTGCAGGGGTATGTGCAAGCATCTTGTGGGGTGCATGTTCTTCAGCGTGGGTCATTGTATTTATTTTTTCCAAAGTTTCCATGCAAAGGCATGCGGGAGGGACATAGTTTTGCCTGGCTGCTATGTGTCTGTATTGGTACGTGTTCCTGTGCATGTATGTGCGTGGTCACATGCATATGCAGAGCATGCCTGCTGTGTCTTTCTCCTGTGTGTTTAGTATGCACTCACGTCCATTCATGGGTGTGTGTGTGCTTCCTGCTGCATGTGAGCTGCTGCAGGGCTTTGGCCTGGGCAGCTGCAGGCTTGAGCATGATTCTGCAGGTTTGCCTGGGGCTGGAGCCATGTGTGTGCATGATGGGTGCAGGAGACGTGGTGGGGCTCTGCTGTGATGATGCTGTGTGTGTTGCAAGAGTGCAACCCTGTCCAGGCAGCCCCGCCTGTCTCGCTCTGCCGAAAGAAGGAAGATGGAGCAGGTACCACATGGTGCCAGGCATTTTTTCTTCATAAACAAGGGTATTTGGGGCCAATTGGAGCATGAATAATTCCCACGGCAGCCAATGGCTGAGTACTGGCTCCATCGCAATGCCTGTCTGCAAAGGAGGCCAAACCTGCTGGGGCTGCGTGTTGCGTTGAGGGGGAAGGGAGAGGCAGGGCTTAGCGCAGGGCTGGGGCTCCGCTATAAATCGAGGCAAGGGGCTGAGCCAGCGCAGAGCTCTGCTTCACCGCTGCAGCGCTGTGCCCCACGCCGGACCCCTCGCTCGGCCCACCCTGCCCGCGCATCCTCGTCCACCCGGTTCCTCACCATGCCTGAGTGCTGGGATGGGGTAGGTACCACCGGTCCCGTATTCGCTACCCTCCCTTCCCAGGGAGTTTTGCCCCAGTATTTCTCCTGCTCACGCAAGGGGGGACCTTTGCACCCGGGAGGGCTCGGTGTGGGTCAGGCAGGTGTTGGGGGTGGGGGGGACCTGCTGCTTGGGAGCCCTTTCTTCCCCCAGCCCTGCTGCCACATCCCTGACCGGCCGCGTTGCTGACCTGCCGCAGGTTTTGGGGACGCATTGTCCTTGAGCGTGTCCTCCCCGAGCCCGGCAGAGATGCTGCGCTGAGTCTGAGGGTGAGCGAGCGCAGCTGCAGCAGCTGGGTCTGACTGCTGATGGCTGGGGGTGGGGGACAGAGAGGGCACTGCTGCCCCTTCCCCACCCCCAGAGTGGCAGAGGGAGAGGGTCTCTTGCCGTTTTGCATCAATCCCTCGGATGCTTTCTGGCCTCTGCAGTGATGGCAACAGTCTGGCGCGGAGGCGGGGGTGAGCATGGTGGAAGCACTGCAGTGGTGAGGGTAACCTGGCAGGGCTGGGGCCGCAGGGTATCAGTGTGTCCCCCCCGAGCCGTGCCCCCCCACCCCCCGCATCCATCACTGCCTGCATCCCCTGCATCCCCAGCCTCTGCCCTCCAGCAAACTTCCCTGCAGCAAAGGGCAGAGCTGTGGTACCCAGTGATGCTGCAGAGGCTGCACCACAGGCGGGGATGTGCCTGGCTTGGCAGGGGGTGGGGAAAAGTGCTGGGGAAGGAGCTCCCACCTTGGGCATGTGATTTTGGGGTGGGATTGCAGGCTGAGCTGTTGGGACTGTGATGGCAACCACGGGCATGGGGATGGCAAGGAGACATCAGATCACATGGATGGCTCCTGCTTTGTGACCTTGGGCCAAGCCAGGACTCAACCAGGCTCTGTCTCAGATTCTCCATCCGTCGTTGCGGGGCGATGTCCCTGCTCATCACCTGCTGCCTGATACAACCCCAGGGAGTGGAAGGACAGCTGGGGCCAAGGTGCCCTTGGGGAGCTTAGCGTTTCTCCACAGAGCCCTTGAGCTGCTCTTGGGCACTGTGTCCCCTGGAGACAGCAGATCTCGGTGAGGGGGAGGCACTTCAGTGAGGAGACTGTCTTCAGGTGGTTCCTCCCATATGAGGTCCATGTGTCCTTCAGAGTCCTTGGAGGCATGTAACCTGAGGGAGCATCCACATACCCACTCCCTTCCCACCATCCTTGGGGGTGCCAGTGCCTGCAGCAAGGACCGCGCCGGTTGGGCACCCTGCCAGCATCCACTGCCTGGCCCTGCTCGGCACGTGATGCTCCTGCACCCTCCAGATCCCGGCTTCGATGTCACTGCCAGTGGGCTGACTAGCAGGCATGGACATCTGGAGGGGACCCCTGGTCCCTTGTCTGCAGGCAATGCCTTGGCCAGCACCTGGGCTCACAGCCTCAGTTTCCCTTGCTGGCTGGGGACGATGGCCATGAAGGTGAGGCTGGAGCACTCCCAGCCAGGGAAACCGAGGCACGGGGCAGTCCTGGTCTCTGGATGGGGGGCACAGCCACTTCAGACCAAGGGATTTGAAATTTATTTTAGCTTTCAATTTGGAATAAGACTGCAACATTTCCTGGTGTGGTGTCTGGGGTCTGACCTCTGCCTGTTTGTCCCAGGCACAGTGAATCCAGGCCAACTAGATCATGTTGTGATCCCCAACCTGTTGCCAAAAATCCCCTCAGGCTCAGGCCTTGTAAGATTTCCTGTCCCATCCTGTGGTCCACCTGTCCTGTACCACAGTCCTTCTCTCCCAAGCCCTCTTGGATCAATCCATCCTGTCCCATCCTATTCCAAACTTGTCACCTTTGGTCCTGTGATCCCATCCCATGATACGTCTGTCCAATCCTAAATCCTGCTACCCTATTCTACGTCTTCCCTTCCCTTCCCTGTCAGTGAAGGCTGGGAGCATTTGTAGGTGATTTGTCCTGCCTTCTGCCATGACCAAGATGCCCATATCTGGGGGGTTGTCCCAGGATGGCTGCTCCCATGGGACCCAGCTGCTCAGGGGAGCAGCACTGAGGGGTGGGATGGTGGGACAGGAGAGGATGTCTTGGGGCATGCAGATGTCACCCTATCTCTTCTCTTCCCCCAGGAACATGACATTGAGACCTCCTATGGGCTGCTGCATGTGGTCATCCGGGGTTCACCCAAAGGGAATCGTCCAGCCATCCTGACATACCATGATGTGGGCCTCAACCGTGAGTGCTGGTCCCTGGGCCATGGGGCACAGGGGCAGGCAGGGGAGAGCCTGGGACTTCAAGGGGTGCCAGGACATTGGCCAAAGCCCCTGGCTCAGCTCCTTTCACTCTTCCCATGGAGGGTCCCTGGGCTGCATTAGGTCTCCCCAGGCATCTGAAAGCACCAGGAGGGTTTGGATGCTCAGCTGAACCTAAAGCCTGAGCCAAGCACAGCCAAGAGAGCTTAGCCACCCTGGAGCTGGCTGTCCACCCACCCATGATAGGCAGAGATGAGACATGGGGGATGCTGGGTCAGTCCCCATCACAGGAACTGGCATGTTGGTATTCAGAGCATGGGCCTGGCTGGCAGCAGGGTGTAGTGGGGGCTGGAGGAGTTGGGGAATTGCAGAGAAGGAGGGACCCCAAGCTGGGGCTCTGGATATGGGGATACTGTGCTGTTAGCCTGCAGCCTTGGACCTGCACACCAGACCCCTGCCCTGGGCTGTGCCCCCTGGCCCAGTCGGTATGCCTGGTGCCCTGTGAGCAGGGAGAAGTATCTTCCCTTCCACCGGTGGCTGAGGCTGAGTCACTGACATGCTACATGAGCGGCCTCAACTTCACGGCAGCGCTATCATGTCTAGGGATGCGTCATGTTGGTTGTGATGGACCTTACAACCTGCCTTGTCCCCACATTTTGGGAGAGATGTCCTGGTACCAATGCCATGAGGCAGGACCCCTCCAAGCCCTGGCAATGACTATATCCCACTGCAATGGTCGTGACCTGTCCACAGCAGTGCTGGAGCAGTTTATTTGACTGTTTCCAAGCAGTTAGATTTGCAGCTCTTTCTCAAGTCCCATGGTTGCTTGAGCCCTTTCTGGGGATCTTGGATGGGGCAGATAATACCCCTGGCTGCTAATCCTGCTGCCTTCTGAGTGGTCCTGCAGGTGGTCTTCGGTCTGGTGCTCCGGGCTTGCATCCCCCAGTCCTATCCCTCCAAGCAGACATGGCTCATCCCAAAATCCTCTTCCTCCTGGCTGTGTCTATCCATTCTAATGCCTCCCAACATCAGGAGGGATGCAGCCCTTACTAACAGTGACTGTGGTCTCTGCTGTGGGACAAGGAGCTTGGAGGGAAGGAGATAAGAGGGCTTAGGTGGCATGTCACCTCCCAGTTTAAGGGCAGTGGGAGGGCAGTTGATCTCTCTCCATGCTCCCCTGGCCCACCAGGCCCCCGTGATGGGGCATTTGGTCTCTGATCCCTGCCTGCTCCTTGACAGACAAGCTTTGCTTCAACACCTTCTTCAACTACGAGGACATGCAGGAGATTACAAAGCACTTTGTGGTGTGCCATGTGGATGCGCCGGGCCAGCAGGCAGGAGCCTCGCAGTTCCCTCAGGGGTAGGTGCCAGCTTCGGGGACTCACTATGCCTGCCAGGACGTCACCTCCCTGCCTGCTGGGTTGTCACCGCCTGGGCAGTCATACCCTGCCTACAGGTCTCACTGAACCTTGTCAAAGCCCAGTGGCAGCTGACTGGCCCAGGGTGGGCAATGGGGGTTGGTGGGTGGGTGGCACTTCCCTGGCCACTTCAGGCAGCCCAGCTGCCCAGTCCCAGCCTTCCTGCTCTGTGTGGGCCCCATAACCACTGTCCTGGCCCTCCCTGTGTCACAGGTACCAATATCCATCCATGGACCAGCTGGCTGCCATGTTACCCAGCGTGGTGCAGCATTTTGGGTGAGTCTGTCTTTCCTCCACAGCTGCCAGCTGAGGCTGCTGGGCAGGGAGATGGGCAGGAGGCAAGGGTTTGGAGCTGGGGGAGTTATGCCTGTAAGCTGGGATCCTGCATGTCTTTTTGTACCCCATGCTGCAGGTGGAGGGGGGCCCTGGGGAACACATGCTGAAGCCCACCGTCCCCCCATACACACCTCTGCTTTCCAGGTTCAAGTACGTGATCGGTATCGGTGTTGGGGCAGGAGCCTACGTGCTGGCCAAGTTTGCGGTGAGCCTGGGGCTGGGATGGGCTGGCCCTGAGTTGCTGTGAGCCTGGGGCAAGGGGAAGAACAGAAGCTGACAACCCTGGGCATGCTCCTGGAAGGACTGAGGGGCCAGGACAGCAGTGCCGTGGCCATGGTGGTTGGGCAGTCTTGCCACAGGTCTCCCATCACTCCCAGGACAGGGTCACATCAGCTCTGTGCAATGCCTGTGCAGTGGGCAGCGGTGCTGGTGGGGGGCTGCCCTGGGTGCATCTCCCCTTCCCACTGAGCATCACCTTTCTTGCTCACTGCAGCTTATCTTTCCTGACCTGGTTGAAGGATTGGTCCTCATGAACATTGACCCCAATGGCAAAGGCTGGATTGACTGGGCAGCTGCCAAGGTGGGCAGGGCCCTGACCCCCTCTTGATGCTGATGGCTCCCTGGGGCAGGAGCCAGCCACAGCAGTGCCGTAACTCCCTGTGCTCCCTCCACAGCTCTCTGGCCTCACCAGCACGCTGCCGGACACTGTCCTGTCTCACCTCTTCAGCCAGGTAAGCTCTGTGCATCCTGCTGGCCCCTGCCACTGCCCCCCTGCCCAGCATGCCATCCGGGTCACCTTTCCCAGCCTGCCAGGTGCCACAGTGTTGCTGGACCTGCTCCATGCCCAGGGAGGGGGTTTGTCAAGCCCTGCTTGTACCTCTCCTGTCCGATCCAGGGCTTAGCTTTGATGGGGGTGTGACTCATGCTCACATCCTGCCTGGATGTGCTGCCTGCAGCTTCACTGTGCCTAGCCACCTTGCCCAGCGTCCTCCCCCTGTGCCCTGCTGGCCAGCACAGCATGGGTAGGCCTGGGGGAGCAGGGGTGTCTGAGCGGCAGCCAGCAGTGCCTGCTCTGATCTCCTTCCCCTGCTGGCACAGGAAGAGCTGATGAACAACACAGAGCTGGTGCAGAGTTATCGGCAGCAGATCGGCAGCGTGGTGAACCAGTTCAATCTCCAGCTCTTCCTCAACATGTACAACAGGTAAGTATCATGGGCGGTCCTGTCTGCGCCAGGGCGAGGGGCTACAGTACTGGTGGGTGGCCCTGAGGGCACCATGGGAACCCTGACCCCTGTGGGGTGCTGCTATCACCCTCCAGCACAGGCAGGCAGTCTTGCAAGACTGGCCGCCGGTGTTGGCCAGAGATGCAGGAGTGGTGACACCTGTGCCAGAGCCTTGCCGCCTTCCAGAGCCCATGGCCATGGGTGCACATCCCCATGTCTCCTCCTGCACTGGGTGCTGGCACAGGCCTGGAGAAGGGGGTGGAGATGCTGTCCATTCTACGCAGGGGGTTGGGAGCCTCGCTACTCCTCTGGATGCTGCATCCCACAGTGCAGGCTCTGCTTGGGTCATGGCAGAGATGGCTGTGGGGTCCTCCATCCACAGGGTGCCAGGACAGTGGTCCTGGGTCCTGCTTCCCGAGCTTTTGCTCTTGTGCTGTGGCATTAGTGGCACCACCTGCCCATGGGCTCACACTGGTCCTCTTTCTCCTCCATCAGCCGCAGGGACCTAGACATCAACCGGCCTGGGACTGTGCCCAATGCCAAGACGCTGCGGTAAGAGTCGTGTCAGCATGGCATGGGAGGACCAGGGCAGTGGAGTCCACCCAGACCAAGCCCTGATTGTGCCCCTTCCCCCTTTTACTTCTAGCTGCCCTGTGATGCTAGTGGTTGGAGACAATGCACCTGCTGAAGAGGGGGTGGTGAGTGATGGGGTAGTGCCTGTGGGGTGGCACATGGGCAGGTGGAGCATGTTTGCTGCAGCTCATGTTTGCTGCCTGCTCAGACACGTGTGAGCTCCCACCTGGGGACTGTGCTCATATGCAAACCTACCTGCTCTTGTGGGCGCATGTGCACATGCATCTGTGCATGGTTGCCAGACCTGGAAAACCTTCTCTTCCCCGTACGTCCAGACATGCTCACAACATGCACACTTGGATAGGTTGGCACCCAGGCACACTCCCTTCTTGGCTACATGGACCCAAACAGCTGCTAGAACATGGCATGTCCTTGCACACATCCGTAGGGTTGTCCACACTTGCACAGTCAGCCACAGATAGTGTGCATGTGGCCACATGATGTGTTAACTGCATGCACACACTCCCTCTTCCAGCACGTGTAGCTCTATGCACATGAGCACACTTGTGTGCTTGCATACACATGTGTGATGCACAGGATACCTCACCATCCTCCCTCCTTCTCTCCCTTTCCAGCCCACACCCTAGCCCAGACACTGTCTGGCAGAAGGAAGGTCCCGCCTGTCCCATGGCAAAGGGATGGGGGTTCTGCAGGCTCAGGGCTGGCCTAGAGCCCTGTCTCCACCTGGCTGGGGTGGGATGTGCCAGCTGGGTGCCATGGGCCAGTGGTGGTACCTGTGGCCAACTTCTGTCAGGCGCAGGGGGCTAATATCATCCCTCTTGCCTGCAGGTGGAGTGTAACTCCAAGCTGGATCCTACCAACACCACATTCCTGAAGGTAGGCAAGTGGCAGGGGCAGCCAGGCGGTGCCTTCTGCCCATGAAGTGCCCCTTTGCCCTCTGCCCCAGGGTTGCAGGATGTCCCCATTCCAGGTCCATCTTGACCACGGGGCTGGGGAAGGGTGGGAAGAGCAGGGTGGCCCCAGCAGTGGCATACCCCAGCCAGCAGGTACTGGGGGACACAGGCTGGAGACCTCATTGCCCTCTACAACTACCTGAAAGGAGGTTGTAGAGAGGCGGGGGTTGGCCTCTTCTCCCAAAGGAATGATGACAGGACCAGAGGTAATGATATGAAGCTGCAGCAGGGGAGATTCAGACTAGATATTAGGAAGAATTACTTTACTGAAAGAGTGGTCAGGCACTGGAACAGCCTGCCCAGGGAGGTGGTGGAGTCACCATCCCTGGAGGTATTTAAGAAACGGGTAGACGTGGCTCTTCAGGGCATGCTCTAGTGCACGAGATTATTGGTTTGTGGAGGGGTTTAGTTGGTGGGTGGTGGTTTTGGGTTTGTTGTTCTTGTGGTGGTTGTGGTGGTTTTTTTGTTTGTTTTTTTGTTTGTTTGGTTTTTTTGTTTTGTTTTGGTTTTTTTTTTTTGTGGTTGGACTCGATGATCTCGGAGGTCCCTTCCAACCACTAAGATTCTGTGATTCTCCTAAGAACAGTTCTCTCATTCATGCTTTGCAGATGGCTGACTCCGGTGGGCTGCCCCAGGTCACACAGGTGAGCCCCGGCAATTTCCCCAGTTAACTGGGCACTGGCTAGCAGGGGATGGGCTGAAGTGGGAACAGGGATCTTTGCACAGGGGCTGCCAGAGGCAGCTCAGGGCTGAGCTGGGGTCTTGGCCGCAGTGCTGTCTCAACTCAGCGTGCTCTCTTCTCACAGCCCGGCAAGCTGACCGAAGCCTTCAAGTACTTCCTGCAAGGCATGGGCTACAGTGAGTGCCAGGGCTGGGCACGGGGCTGGCGTGTGCCTCTGTGTGCACATGTGTGTGTTCCTGTGTGCGTGTGCTGACCCTGCTACAGGAGAGGAGCCTGCCCCAACCCCCCCCCCCCCCGCCCTTGTGCCCAACATGGTGGGAAGCTGCACCAATGTCTAGAGTGCTGTATCTGCGAATGTACAAGATGCCTACCCATGAGTTCATAGAGCCATGGGGTGTACAGGCTCTGTGTGCACACAGGTGTGTGTACAAGGCCTCTGTGTGTGGCCAAGGTCTCTGTGCACAAGTCTGTGGGCATGTGTGTGTATGGGCCTGCCCCACCCCCCCCCCCCGCCAGCCCTTGTGCCCAACATGGTGGGAAGCTGCACCAATGTCTAGAGTGCTGTATCTGCGAATGTACAAGATGCCTACCCATGAGTTCATAGAGCCATGGGGTGTACAGGCTCTGTGTGCACACAGGTGTGTGTACAAGGCCTCTGTGTGTGGCCAAGGTCTCTGTGCACAAGTCTGTGGGCATGTGTGTGTATGGGTCCATGAGCACATGAGTGTGTGTGTGTGTGTGTGCGCAGGTCTGTGTGCACACCTCGGTGTGCATGCGTGTGAAGGTCCATGTACACACGTGTGTGTGTTTGCAGGCCCATGTGCATATGCACATGTGTCTGTGTGTGTGCAGGTCTGTGTGCACACGTGCAGGTCTGTGTGCGTGCACACGTGGGGCTGGGTGGGGGCTCCTGGTCCTGCGGAGTGGCCAGCACGGTTGATGCTCTCTCTCTACCCTCCCTGCCCTTCTCCCACTCCACCCCTGCCAGTCACCCACCTGAAGGATCGGAGGTTGAGCGGAGGCACAGGTACCACTCGGTGCTTCTCGGCCCGTGCCCACTGCTGCATGGTGCCTGCCTCGTCTCTGTGCCCTTGAGCTGCCTGGGCACCTTTGGGAGCAGCCTGGGTGTGGGGCTGGCCCTTCCCAGCCAGGTGCCCTCTGCCTCGCTCTGCTTTCCCTGAGATGGCACCCTGAGCCAGGGCAGGGGCTGAGAAATGGCAGCTTTGGAAGTTTCCCCCCCCCCATGCAGGCACAGTCTCGGTGGTGTGCCCACTGTGCCCTCCTCCACCAGGCCAGGAGCTGTGCCCACAGGGTATCCTGGCTGGAGTAGTGTGTCACCTTCCCTGCATACCCTGGGGAGCTGGGAGAGCTCCCATCCCTGCTCACTCTTTCCCCAGTGTGGTGTCCAGGGGGTCCCCACTGCCCCGTGCCCAGCGGTCGCATCCCTGGGAGAAGTGCCTGCTGTGCAGCCTGCCCCAGGGTGCCCTGTGCCTGCCCCGCTGTGCCCTGCCAGGCTGGAACATGTTGTCATAGCACTGCATGCTGCAAGCTTATGCCCAGGGTCATTCACACCTGGGAGCAGGACCGGCGGCTTTGCTTGCATGAAGCAATGTCAGCCCAGATCCTCTTGGCTTTTGGAGGGAGCTGAGCATCTCTCTCTGCCCGTGCAGTGCCATCTGCCAGCATGACTCGCCTGGCACGCTCCCGCACGGCCTCCCTCACCAGCGCCAGCTCAGTGGATGGCACCCGTCCACGTGCCTGCACCCACTCAGAGAGCGCCGAGGCCATGGGGCAGATCAACCACACCATGGAGGTATCGTGCTGAAGTCCACGCCCACCGCCGACGTCTCCTCCAGAGCCATCTCACATCCGTCAGCATCCCGCCAGCACTCACCCGCCTCATGGATGTCCTCCACCAGGACCCTCGTTCCTTCAGGGTTGATTTGTCCTCTTTGCTGTTGGCCTCATCCCCTTGTCTGGTACCGGAGAAGGAGAGGGGCTTGCTTCACTGCCTTCTGGCATCAGCTCCTGGCTTTGCCCTGCAGTCACACATGGTTCTGCATTGGTCCTCTCCCTCCCTAGCATTGGCTTGGCCCTGGCTTGGGAGGGTGGGTGGCAGGGGGACAGGGCCAGAATGGGGGGGCAGGATGGTGGGATGGGGACAGCATGGTGGGATGGGGCAGGGCAGCAGGCTGTGGACAGAACAGCAGGACGTGGAGAAGATGCAGGAAGTAGGTTGGTCTCCCAAGGTCAACAAAGGCTGGCCAAGCCAGACCAAAGATAGGGACAGGGAGCAGCACTCACTGGGAGGTCACTGGGTCCTTCCTGGGGATGCAGCTCCCATTTCTCCTAGCCAGTCCTCCCTAGGGAGAGCTAGCATGGGATTCCCTGCACACCCAGGACCTGCTGCCCTGGAGCTGGCTGAGCATTGTGAGAAATCGCACCCAAAACTGTCCCCTCACCCCAGTCATGTAACCTGAGGGCTGCCCCGGGGCAAGGGGAGAGGGCTCAGCCCTGCTGCAGGAGCCATTGAGGCAGGAGGGTGGAATGGGGGGGTCTCACTGCTCCTGCCCATGCCCTTGCCCGTGGTGGCTCTTCTTTGGTCCCTTTTTGCAAGAAGGACAATCAGCACCTGCCACCAAAAACACACCACGGGGAAGGGGGCTGTGTGCCATGGCTTATTTAGTCCCTGCCACACCGGTGGTTTCACTCCCAGCTCTTGGGCTGAGGCTGCCAGGCTCAGAGGCCACTGGATTTGGGTATGTTGCATGGCAGGTCCCCCCTCCGTTTTTGCCACAGCCTGTGGGTGTCACCATAGTGGAGCCATTAGCAATAAGATGAGACACTCCCCACCCCACCGCAATGCTGGGGATCCCTCAGCACCCTCTGCCCCACAGGGTGCATCATGCAACATGCTGGCAGTGTGGGGTGGCCCATGGGATGTGGGGAGCACCACAGTATCTGGCTTTGCCCACAGACCTGGTCAGACCCACTGTGGCCCCCCAAATTCACACTCCCATGCCCAGCATCTCGCCTGCACACTGAGCGGGCTATCTCTCAAGGGCTTGGCTCCCCCCGAGCCATGGGGCCCCTCTGGCCACCAGCTCTGGCTGAATCCAACATGGAGAGCCACTTCATCATGTAACCCCACCATCAGCCACCCAGCCTCTGCTGGCATCCCTGGCCCACCCCATGGGCAGCAGAGCCCAGCTTCTCCTGCACCCAGGGTAAGTGAGCCCCAGGCTCTGGCAATGGGTGTTCAGGTCTTTGCGAGTGGTCCATGGGGAACCTGAACAGGGATCTGTAGGGGACCCATCAGGTGACACCATCTAGGCGAGCAGAACCAGCCTGATGGAGGCATGTCCCACCTAGCCCCCCAAAAGCACTTGCCCCGCAGACCCCATCCCTGCTCCCTAGCGAGGGGCACAGGGGTCCCAGGGCTCCCAGTGGATGTACAAGGGCTTTTGGCCCTGACACCTGTACCCTGCCCAGCCTCTCCCGAAACACCAGTGTCCCCCTCTTTGTTCTGCTGTGTGCTTCCTTCCCAGTGTAACTTTCAAAGCTATGTAGCTCCTTTTTACTGTAGATACCGCTGTGATCTCTTGTTTTCTCAGCGTGTCCTTCCAGATGATATATATAAATACCTATACATAATATATGTAAGAGTTTGTCCAGTCCCTGACTTTTTTGGGTTCATTTCTTCTTGCATTCTTGTCCAAGCGGTGCCATGTGGTTCCCCTGGAGGTGGTCTGGCTGTGCTTGCTTTTGGACCCTAACCTTGTTTTTGTTGGTGGGTTTGGTTTTCCCTGATGGTTTGTTCTTTTGATTTGTGTTGCTTTCCTTTCTTCTCGGTCACAGCAGAATTTAATGCATTTTCCTGTCTGAGCGCAACCTGATTTTGTCATAGCGGCGTCAAGGCTGCAGCAGTCATGAGATGGCAATATGTAAACTGGATTTAACTAACCTGTTGTTGTAGAGAGAATTTACTGTGTTGGAAAAAAACAACAAACTAATAAAGTGTTAAGAACCTGCTGTGTTCTCTTCAGCATGCTGCAGGGAAATGGGTCTGAGCCCATCCTGGGCCTGCCTGCAGAGATCTGGTGGGCAGAGAGGACAAGGGTGACATCTTGGCCATCAACCACACCAAGTGCTGCAGTGTTGGGAGAAGTGGACCAGGGTGCCCGTGGAGGAGAGCCCATGACCCCAGGGGGCACATGGAGGGGAGCCCTGGGGTGCTTTGGCTTCAGGGCAGCCATAGGCAGATTCTCCCATATGTTGGAAGTGGATGGAGACTGGAAAGCTGCCGGTTGTGGTCCCATGAGGTTCAATACAAGGGATGCCTACTGGGGAAGGAAACACCCATGGCTGCATAACTCTGAGGATGAGAAGGGTCCTCGGGAGTTCCAGCTTCCCTGTCTTCCAGGCCTGCAGGCTCTTTGTCTTGTTCATCAAGGTCTGAATGTCCCAGGCCACGGCCCCTTCCAAGTGCATGAAGCCTGTGCCTGTGAAGGATCCCCTCCCTGCATCCTAGGCTTCATCCCTGCTCCAGTGTGTTGGTGTCTGCCTCATACTGGAGCACTCCAGACTGGTACCAGGCCCTGAAGAGGATCCCAGAGCCAGGACATGGAGGGAGAGTGACCGTGTGGTTCACATGCACTGTTGCCTGGCATGGGTGGAGAGGAGCCTGGATATTTGGGGAGGGAATGCAAACCACCAAGACTGTGCTGAGATGTGGGCAGGCAGCCTGAGAGCCTTTCTTGGCTGGTTTGGCTGGAGGGGTCTACTGGTCTCCCTGCCTTCAGTTCTTCATCTATCCTACACCAGCCTTGAGGCTTTTCTCTTGCTGGCCCCTCTCTCCTTCTGCTTTGGTTTTGGGGGCCTCCTTCCTGCCCTTTCTCTTTCCAGTGTGACAGAGGAGCCAACAAAGAGAGATGCTCTGTTGGACCTCACCCTCGCCAACCAGGAGGGGCTCACTGGTGATGGCAAGATCAAAGGCAGCCTTGGATGCAACCACCAGTGGCACGGTGGAGCTCAGGAACCTCAAAGCAGGGAGGAGGGTGAAAATCAAGTTCACAACCCTGGACTTGTAGAGAACAGACTCTGGCCTCTTCACAGATCTGCTTGGAAGGCCCTGGAGGGAAGAGGGGGCCCAAGAGAGCTGCTTCATACTCAAGGATTATATCCTTCAAGCTCAAGAGAGCTCTAGCCCGATGACGAGGAAGCTAGGCAAAATGCCAGCAGGCCTGTATGGATGAAGCTCCTGGCCAAACTCAAACACAAAAGGAAGCACAAGAGGGTGGAAGCAAGGATGGGTAACCTGGGAGGAATACAAACTCCTTGTTTGAGTATCTAGGAATGAAGTTAGGAGAGCTAAAGTCCAAATGGAATTGAATCTGGCCAGGAATGTCAAAGACATAGTCTTCTCTAATACCTTGGAGACAAAAGGCAGACTGGGGAAAATGTGGCCCATTGCATTCCTCTGGGCATCCACTGACTTGTCTTTCCTTTTCTTTCTAGGATCTTGAGGTGTGAATAATCCAAACAATAATCTAAACAGTGTCCTCAAGATGTCTTTGTCTAAAGGAGACCTTGGGCTCCTCTTACAGTCAGAGTAAAGAAATGCACCCCTCTGGCTCCAGTTACTTGTTCTGAAGTAGATGTCCAGAACAGAGACTGCAAAGCTACAATTCATGCAGCCTTTTTCTCAGTGCCAACAGGAAGAGACTCTTGGATGACTTACTCAGATCTCTTTATTTTTATTTTTCTGAAGCAGTAGGAAATGAATCCCACCTTGGATGTCTGTTCCCTGCTCCTCCCGACACATGCTTCTGACGCCCCTGCTGTTTTTTCCCCTTCTAGTCAGTCTCTTCAACACCAGCTCAAAAAGCCCCTGCATTTTCAAAAAATTAGATGGTTATTTTCTTCTGAAGTGTCACAAATATTTGGGGATTTTAAGAAGTCACTTATTTGAATGCATTGAAAGAATTAATTTTGCTAGATACTGTGTAAGTCTAATCAAATCTCTTAAACACATACTTAATTTGTAGGCATCTGATTAAGGCCTAGTTATCAAACAGCGCTGGAGTACTGCATCCAGCTCTGGGGTCCCCAGTACATGAAAGACGTGCACCTGTCTTTCCAAAAGATGGTCCAGAGGAGGGCCACAAGAATGGTCAGAGGGCTGGAACACCTCTTTAATGGAGAAAGGCCGAGTTGGGGGTGTTCAGCCTGGACAAGAGAAGGCACTGGGGAGACCTTATTGCAACCTTTCAATATCTAAAGGGGGCTTATGAGAAAGATTGAGAAAGACTATTTACAAAGGCCTGTAGTGACAGGAGAAGGGACAATGGTTTTAAACTGAAAGAAGGTAGGTTTAGATTGGACATAAGGAAGACATTTTTCACTATTATTATTGGGACACTAGAACAGGTTGCTCAGAGAAGTTGTGGATTTGCTGCCATTGGAAATGTTCAAAGTCAAGTTGGACAGGGCTTTGAGCAATCTGATGTAGTGAAAGATGTTCCTGTACATGAAAGGACGCGGGGTGAACTAGATGATCTTTAAAGGTCCCTTCCAAACATTTATGATAAAACATAAACATGGACAGCCAAATCCCCTTCCTCCTCTTTGGCCGGTGGAGACAGGAGGTCACTAGTGGAGGCACACACACAGCAGGTTCACATACACACACATCCCCAGATCCCTCAAGTACTGGCATGGCACCCCTGTCCACCTGGCACCTCTGCCCAAATTCTGCCCCGTTTGCCCCCTCCATGGGTCCCCTACTCACTGGCTGGTCCAGCTTGATGCTCACTGCATATATGCACTCCACTCCCAAGTGCTTCTGTGCGTACCACCACCCCCCACACCTATCTGATACTTCACCCTGCTTCCAATGCTCCCCTGCTCTCCAGCTGGTCCAGCTTAAAGTTTGCTGGTGAATGCATGTGCATACCCTGTACACATCAAGACAGGGGAAGCTACAGGTGCTCGTCCCACCCAGCAAATGGCACAAGGTGTATGGGCTGTGACCCACAGTCCTGCTCCAGCCACCAGCACTGAGCCCCTCACTTGCCCCCCTCACTTTGGTCTCTCCCAATAGCTGGTTTTGGGGACACATACCATTTCTGCCCCAGTAGCTGGAAGCTAAAGACCCCCACTTGCTCCAGCAGCTGAGGCTGAGATGCCACTGGCTACAGCAGCTGACACCAATTTTCACTGGCTACAGCAGCTGACACCAATTTTCACTGACTCACACACAGGTGTCACCAGTAGGTGGCATTCAGTCCTTAACAGTACACACACACAATACAGAGGGTGACAATATGCGGAGAGATAGTTAAGAAAGATGCAATAAAAAGGTACAAGGTAATAGGACAGTCTGCAGTTATCAGGTGTAGGGCTCAGGCAGACAAACACACTGGCTGATAGTGTCTTACACATGACCATCCCTGTGTATCCCTTTTCTGTCTACCCTGCCCCTCAACTCCCCTTCCCTTGTATGTCTCTTCACTGATTTGTATGGTTCTGTTAATTCCCTCATCCGTCCCAGTCCAGTGTCCTGGATCTCTAATCAGTTGCCATGTCCTGGTTGGTCTTCCAAGGAGTGGCACCTGTAATTGCTTTATGGCTGTTGTGGTTTAACCATGTTTTTGCAAAGGAAAACAAGGAATTCATTCCCTATTTCCCAATAGCATGAAGATGTTCAGCCCTCTCCAGGAAAGCAGGGCTCCATCATGCGTAACAGTGACTTGGGAAGACAAACGCAATAACTCTGGACATCTCTGCTGTGGCAATGGGACACAGCTGAGACCAATTGGTCTGCCCGTGTATTGCCGGATGTCAGGAATCCAAGTAAAGTGGTATGGCTTTTAATATGTAAAACATAATATGGTTGCGACCTTTTTTGAATTGTCAGCCATAATAGCTTTGCTATTTTATGGATGATTGCTCCGCCGAAGAAAAAAATAAATAACCTTTCAAATAAAAGTACAAAACTGTCTTAAAAAGTGATACTACAATTTGTCAAAAAATGTTGATTAAGAAAAGTCACAAAATTATTTTGAAAGTCTGACTGTATTTATTCACCAATTTGGGGAATGGTTCAAAGATAAATCTCACCATACATATCAACCTATACTGGTTCAAGTCAGTCCCTCATCAAACGTTGCTAATTGCCTACTCTCTAGGTTGTGTACCTTAAATTTCAGTTGTTTTTTATTTAATTAGACCAGCAGTGGGAAATTAATCCTGTAACTGGAATTCCACTGATGAAAAATTTACATTCCTTGCCATTCCCATAAAGTTCGGCGTGGTGGACCATTCAAGCATACTACTCCAGATTTCAATTCCTGGGTTTATTCATGGGAACAGACAGCATGAAATTAAAGTGTTAGAGATGATCATAACCTCTGAAGTCTGCATTTTGCAGATTTCATGTGCACTTAAGTCTGAAAACGTTGGCCCCGTTTGGTACTTAGCGCCTTGTTGACAATTGTGCCTTTAGAATTTTCCTTCAGGGTGAACAATTTAAATATGTCCTCTGGTAAATAGAAAAAATACAGAAAACTTCACTCAGCTTCAGATAACTTGTTTCAGGCAAAGCCTTGCTCTTAACTAATTTGAAATTTTGCTGTTTGTAAAGAATATTTCTCAGTGACATGTAACTGTAAGGAAAATCTGCCAGATTAAGACTACAGTCTTAATAAATGTAGTCTTAATGTTATTAAGATAATATACAAGTTTGATCTTCAAGTTAAATATTTATAATTATATTATAGACATATTTTTAACTCTATTTTTAATTTCCAGGTTATAGTAATATCCACTCTCTCTGACTGTGTTAGCAGGTAAGTGTGAAACCTGGATCTTCAGCATTACATTACTCCAGCAATGTTATTGACTTAAGTCAATTAAAGTGAAACTTTACTTAACACCTTTTTTAGATCTCAGGGATACTAAAGGGAGGTCATCCTCCCTCTTTACTCTGCCCTAGTGAGGCCACATCTGGAGTACCGTGCCCAGTCCTGGGCTCCACAGTTCCAGGAAACTACTGCAAAGAGTCCAGCAGAAGGCTACAAAGGTGATCAAGGCAATGGAACACTTCTCTGATGAGGAAAGGCTGAGAGACCTGGGTCCGGTCTAGCCCGGAGAAGAGCAGACTGAGAGGATCTTATCAATGATTATAAATATCTAGAAGGCAAGTGTCAAGAGGATGGCGTCAAACTCTTCTTCTGGTTTCTCTTCTCACCTGGTGCCTGGTGACGGGACAAGGGGTGTCCTGGGTCTGGCGGGGATGGGGTTAATTCTCCCCAGGCCCTAGCAGGGACACAGGTATTCCATCCCACTGGAGCCATGCCCAAGGGGGAGCTGGAGCTGCCGGGGAAGGGGGGGGAGAGGAAGTCCGGGGGGGGGGGAGGAGGAGGTGACCCCGCGGGGGAGGAGAGCGGTTGGGGGCGTCCAGGGTGCGCTCGGCGAGTGGCGGTATCGTAATTGCAGTTGTATATCCCCTTAGAGAGCCCTGCGGACCCCTATAATGCCCTATATTCCTCTTCAGCCCTCTGCAACTGCCTATAGCCCCCTAGAGACTTGGCACCCAGCAGCCCCTAAAAGCCCCTGCTGCCCCTTACAGAGCCCTAAAGATACCTAGAGACCCCTACAGATCCCTGACGGCCCCTACAAACCCTTACAGCCCCGTACAGCCCTCTAAAGCCCCCTAGAACCCCCTACAGGCCCCTGATGCCCCCTGCAGACTCTTAGAGACCACTAAGAAACCCTGCAGACCCCTACGAACACCTAGAGATCCCTAGAGAACCCTAAGAACCCCTGCAGACCCCTACTGCATGCTGTGGATCCCTACGGACCCCTATATGCCTCTACAAATCCCTGCAGCCCCCTGGCGCACCCT
>NW_015090776.1:3665288-3742156 GCF_001431845.1 Calidris pugnax | reverse complement strand
GCCGACCCCGTCGCCCCCAGCAGCCGTACCCCGGATGGAGCTGCCCCCATTGTCCCCAGGAAGCCAGGCCAGCGTGATGGACAACGCTGAGGTCTTGGAGACGGTCAGGTGGGGCTGGTCCGGGGGCACTAGGGAGGAGGGAAAAGCCTGTGAGCACTGTGCACGCCTGGGCTGAAAGTGCCCCAAAACTGTGTCCCCCGCAAAAGGAAAATGACAACGCGACCTCCCCCTCAGCCCTGGGCCAGTGAGAGCCCCTCACTCACTCACTCACTCAAGCCAGACCCTGGGGTGCTTCACCCCCCGGGAGCAGCAGGCACACAAGAGCACGGGCTCACACCATCCATCGAGAAGGACCGTGACCATACGGGGCACGGATGGACCCCTACATTCCCCTACAGAGCCCTGTAGACCCCCTCAGACTCCTGCAAACAGCTAAGAAACCCTACAGACCCCTGCAGCCCCCTACAGACCTTCCAGGCCCCTAGAGACCCTACAGACCCTTAGAGACCCCTACAGACCCCTGGCAGCGCCCTGGCTGCCCACTACAGACCCCTACTGACCCCTGCAGCCCTTTACAACCCCATGCGGACCCCTGCAGACCCCTCGCGGACCCCTGCAGACCCCTCACGGACCCCTGCAACCACCTGCAGCCCCCTGCACACACCTGGCAGACCCCTACAAAACCCCACAGACCCCTGAAACTACCTGCTGACCCCTACAGCCCCCTGTAGATCCCCGCAGACCCCCAAACCTCCTGCGGCCGCCGACGGACCCCTGCAGACCCCTGCAACCCCCTCCAGGCCCCTAGAGACCCTACAGACCAGACTGGATGGGTTAACAAGAAGACCAGACAGATCTATGACTGGCTCCAAAACTGGTGCTACCGGCAAGGCTTTGGGTTCTCTGATCCCAGTTCGATTTACAGGACACCGAGCCTGCTGGCAAAGGATGGGAAAACCCTATCCCGGAAGGGCGAAAGGGTAATAGGCCAAGAGTTAGCAAGGCTCATGGACAGGGCTTTAAACTGGAACAGAAGGGAGAAGGGAATAAAACCAGGCCCTCCAGTAATGAGCCTGGGGGTAAAGGGCCAAGGATGGCAACTACAGAAGGGTCTGAGCACCAGCCAAGGTCAACCCACCACACAACCTTTATCAAACTCCACTTATGCTCTTAAGTCTTCAAGCATGAGATTCTTTAGGCCGGTGCCTGTCAAACACATTTTGTATTGCAGCCAGAACTTTGGCGGTAAAAAGTCAGGATCGAACTGAGAATGAGGAACGCATTCACATGAAGCTCACGTATGAGTTTGTTGATGCCTGCACATGACTTGACTTGCACTCATGCAGAAGCGTAAAGCAAAGCAACTATTTTCACTAGGTCCTTATATGCGTATTTTTTTCTTATTGCAAAATTCATTTTTTCATTTAGAATTCCCTTTAGAAGTGCATATCAGCTAAAAGAAAAAGAACCCAGAATAGATGACATGTTTTCACAGGGAGTTAAACCAGAGCTATTTTGGGCCATTTCCCCAAACATAATATAGTGAATGATTTAACACATTTGTAAGCCAACCTACCTTAAATTGTTTTGAAAATCAAATTGTAATTTCTAACTATTTCAAAAAAATTTAGATGGAATTCACAAATTTTGCCAGTTTTGACTCTGGAGAATCTGGCAAAATTCTGATTTCATGTGAAATCTTACTGTCAGCTGTCTCAAGAATTTCATCCTGGTTGCAATAAAAAAGTTTTATGCTTTCAGATAAGATAGTCTGAAAGTATCTTCTTGCTGTAGACTGTAATCTTACTTTCCTTTCCTTGGAGATTTCCATCCTCAAGTGTCTTGTCTTCACTCCAGTTCCTTCTTACCCACGACTATCTCCTCTATTGTAACAGGACAGCTTTACACGTAGCACGTACTGAAACAGAGAAAGCAACCGTGGACAGTCAGACCTAAGAACACAACTGGTTTTAGAGTGGGAAGTTTCAGGTATAGTATTCTTTAAAGAAAAAGAAAAACTAAAAAACATCTCTGCTGCTGCCGTGGAGACCTGAGAATAGGAACAAGCAAATGGCAGTAAGGGAATACTGCAGAAGCTACGACATGCCATTAAATGTGACAATAGATTCTCCTTGAACCCAAAGTCCTATCTACTAGTAGAAGACAAATACAGAATTTTGCTCTTTCTGACTTAATAGACGAGGTGTGGATTAAAATTTCATTTCATATATGTTCAATGAAGAAAAGAAAAATTAATCTAACATTAGTTAAGGATGAACAATGTTAGGAAACTCTATTAGCCAGACTCCCAAGACTCTAGTCACTGCTTTAGGATGAAGGAAGAGAACGAACAGAATTTAATGCTATGCAAATTGTCGATTTGCAAAGAAAATAAAGTATCCGTTAAACATTTTGCAAGGATATTTCTATGGTGTTCATCTATTACAGTTGCTAAAATTTTGGTAAACCTCATTGATACTCTTGAAGATGATTACATGCAATAGTGGTATTAATTCACTTGTACTGCAAGTGACTGGTAGGTCTAAGAACATGAAAATTTAAAATAGGTTAAAAAATCTGCCATGTATATGTAGACTTAAACGTGCACATATAAATGCTATCATTCTGGAGATCATCTACTTCTGTTGTGCCAGGAGAAACATGAATATTTCTCCTTGAGTATCCACAATTCATTATATGAAATAAGCTACAACACTCTTTTCACCCTTCTTATCACCTTTTCATCAAGAGTTAGTACTTTCCCTTCTAAGGGTGCGCCAGGGGGCTGCAGGGATTTGTAGAGGCATATAGGGGTCCGTAGGGATCCACAGCATGCAGTAGGGGTCTGCAGGGGTTCTTAGGGTTCTCTAGGGATCTCTAGGTGTTCGTAGGGGTCTGCAGGGTTTCTTAGTGGTCTCTAAGAGTCTGCAGGGGGCATCAGGGGCCTGTAGGGGGTTCTAGGGGGCTTTAGAGGGCTGTACGGGGCTGTAAGGGTTTGTAGGGGCCGTCAGGGATCTGTAGGGGTCTCTAGGTATCTTTAGGGCTCTGTAAGGGGCAGCAGGGGCTTTTAGGGGCTGCTGGGTGCCAAGTCTCTAGGGGGCTATAGGCAGTTGCAGAGGGCTGAAGAGGAATATAGGGCATTATAGGGGTCCGCAGGGCTCTCTAAGGGGATATACAACTGCAATTACGATACCGCCACTCGCCGAGCGCACCCTGGACGCCCCCAACCGCTCTCCTCCCCCGCGGGGTCACCTCCTCCTCCCCACCCCCCGGACTTCCTCTCCCCCCCCTTCCCCGGCAGCTCCAGCTCCCCCTTGGGCATGGCTCCAGTGGGATGGAATACCTGTGTCCCTGCTAGGGCCTGGGGAGAATTAACCCCATCCCCGCCAGACCCAGGACACCCCTTGTCCCGTCACCAGGCACCAGGTGAGAAGAGAAACCAGAAGAAGAGTTTGACGCCATCCTCTTGACACTTGCCTTCTAGATATTTATAATCATTGATAAGATCCTCTCAGTCTGCTCTTCTCCGGGCTAGACCGGACCCAGGTCTCTCAGCCTTTCCTCATCAGAGAAGTGTTCCATTGCCTTGATCACCTTTGTAGCCTTCTGCTGGACTCTTTGCAGTAGTTTCCTGGAACTGTGGAGCCCAGGACTGGGCACGGTACTCCAGATGTGGCCTCACTAGGGCAGAGTAAAGAGGGAGGATGACCTCCCTTTAGTATCCCTGAGATCTAAAAAAGGTGTTAAGTAAAGTTTCACTTTAATTGACTTAAGTCAATAACATTGCTGGAGTAATGTAATGCTGAAGATCCAGGTTTCACACTTACCTGCTAACACAGTCAGAGAGAGTGGATATTACTATAACCTGGAAATTAAAAATAGAGTTAAAAATATGTCTATAATATAATTATAAATATTTAACTTGAAGATCAAACTTGTATATTATCTTAATAACATTAAGACTACATTTATTAAGACTGTAGTCTTAATCTGGCAGATTTTCCTTACAGTTACATGTCACTGAGAAATATTCTTTACAAACAGCAAAATTTCAAATTAGTTAAGAGCAAGGCTTTGCCTGAAACAAGTTATCTGAAGCTGAGTGAAGTTTTCTGTATTTTTTCTATTTACCAGAGGACATATTTAAATTGTTCACCCTGAAGGAAAATTCTAAAGGCACAATTGTCAACAAGGCGCTAAGTACCAAACGGGGCCAACGTTTTCAGACTTAAGTGCACATGAAATCTGCAAAATGCAGACTTCAGAGGTTATGATCATCTCTAACACTTTAATTTCATGCTGTCTGTTCCCATGAATAAACCCAGGAATTGAAATCTGGAGTAGTATGCTTGAATGGTCCACCACGCCGAACTTTATGGGAATGGCAAGGAATGTAAATTTTTCATCAGTGGAATTCCAGTTACAGGATTAATTTCCCACTGCTGGTCTAATTAAATAAAAAACAACTGAAATTTAAGGTACACAACCTAGAGAGTAGGCAATTAGCAACGTTTGATGAGGGACTGACTTGAACCAGTATAGGTTGATATGTATGGTGAGATTTATCTTTGAACCATTCCCCAAATTGGTGAATAAATACAGTCAGACTTTCAAAATAATTTTGTGACTTTTCTTAATCAACATTTTTTGACAAATTGTAGTATCACTTTTTAAGACAGTTTTGTACTTTTATTTGAAAGGTTATTTATTTTTTTCTTCGGCGGAGCAGTCATCCATAAAATAGCAAACTATTGGTCAGGATCCTGCGGTCATTATTCTTTCGCCTATCTTTATTTCATATAAAAGAAGCCTAAATGTCTTATATAGTGAATAGATAACCATATGAAAAGATTATAGTTGCTAAGTTATACACTACCTAAGTGCTTCCATTTACATCTAACCTAGTCAAATTATGCCTTCCTTGCACACTAGCTCCGTGTCATGCCAGTTCTGCCATTCTCAGACTACCACTTTAGAGCAAGCATGCTAGTGAAACTTGCTGTAAAAATAATGACAGCAGGATCCTGACCTATGCTCAAATTGTTCTTACCTCATAGATCCAGCCAGTGAACTGGAACAGTCTGAAAACTGGAAGACTTGATTCTGCTGACAGGCTTTTCAAGCTTGATGCCCCAAAGACACAGTATTTACCAAGTTTGCTATTTTATGGACGACTGCTCTGCTGAAGAAAATATAAATTGGGATGGAATACCTGTGTCCCTGCTAGGGCCTGGGGAGAATTAACCCCATCCCCGCCAGACCCAGGACACCCCTTGTCCCGTCACCAGGCACCAGGTGAGAAGAGAAACCAGAAGAAGAGTTTGACGCCATCCTCTTGACACTTGCCTTCTAGATATTTATAATCATTGATAAGATCCTCTCAGTCTGCTCTTCTCCGGGCTAGACCGGACCCAGGTCTCTCAGCCTTTCCTCATCAGAGAAGTGTTCCATTGCCTTGATCACCTTTGTAGCCTTCTGCTGGACTCTTTGCAGTAGTTTCCTGGAACTGTGGAGCCCAGGACTGGGCACGGTACTCCAGATGTGGCCTCACTAGGGCAGAGTAAAGAGGGAGGATGACCTCCCTTTAGTATCCCTGAGATCTAAAAAAGGTGTTAAGTAAAGTTTCACTTTAATTGACTTAAGTCAATAACATTGCTGGAGTAATGTAATGCTGAAGATCCAGGTTTCACACTTACCTGCTAACACAGTCAGAGAGAGTGGATATTACTATAACCTGGAAATTAAAAATAGAGTTAAAAATATGTCTATAATATAATTATAAATATTTAACTTGAAGATCAAACTTGTATATTATCTTAATAACATTAAGACTACATTTATTAAGACTGTAGTCTTAATCTGGCAGATTTTCCTTACAGTTACATGTCACTGAGAAATATTCTTTACAAACAGCAAAATTTCAAATTAGTTAAGAGCAAGGCTTTGCCTGAAACAAGTTATCTGAAGCTGAGTGAAGTTTTCTGTATTTTTTCTATTTACCAGAGGACATATTTAAATTGTTCACCCTGAAGGAAAATTCTAAAGGCACAATTGTCAACAAGGCGCTAAGTACCAAACGGGGCCAACGTTTTCAGACTTAAGTGCACATGAAATCTGCAAAATGCAGACTTCAGAGGTTATGATCATCTCTAACACTTTAATTTCATGCTGTCTGTTCCCATGAATAAACCCAGGAATTGAAATCTGGAGTAGTATGCTTGAATGGTCCACCACGCCGAACTTTATGGGAATGGCAAGGAATGTAAATTTTTCATCAGTGGAATTCCAGTTACAGGATTAATTTCCCACTGCTGGTCTAATTAAATAAAAAACAACTGAAATTTAAGGTACACAACCTAGAGAGTAGGCAATTAGCAACGTTTGATGAGGGACTGACTTGAACCAGTATAGGTTGATATGTATGGTGAGATTTATCTTTGAACCATTCCCCAAATTGGTGAATAAATACAGTCAGACTTTCAAAATAATTTTGTGACTTTTCTTAATCAACATTTTTTGACAAATTGTAGTATCACTTTTTAAGACAGTTTTGTACTTTTATTTGAAAGGTTATTTATTTTTTTCTTCGGCGGAGCAGTCATCCATAAAATAGCAAACTATTGGTCAGGATCCTGCGGTCATTATTCTTTCGCCTATCTTTATTTCATATAAAAGTAGCCTAAATGTCTTATATAGTGAATAGATAATCATATGAAAAGATTATAGTTGCTAATGTATACACTACCTAAGTGCTTCTATTTACATCTAACCTAGTCAAATTATGCCTTCCTTGCACACTAGCTCCGTGCCACGCCAGTTCTGCCATTCTCAGACTACCACTTTAGAGCAAGCATGCTAGTGAAACTTGCTGTAAAAATAATGACAGCAGGATCCTGACCTATGCCCAAATTGTTCTTACCTCATAGATCCAGCCAGTGAACTGGAACAGTCTGAAAACTGGAAGACTTGATTCTGCTGACAGGCTTTTCAAGCTTGATGCCCCAAAGACACAGTATTTACCAAGTTTGCTATTTTATGGACGACTGCTCTGCTGAAGAAAATATAAATAAAGTCACAAAATTATTTTGAAAGTCTGACTGTATTTGTTCACCAATTTGGGGAATGGTTCAAAGATAAATCTCACCATACATATCAACCTATACTGGTTGGAACTCTTGGCTACCGCCAACCCAAACTTGCACAGTTTGTTCATCAACAACCACAGCTTGGTGTGCAACGTGGCACCGGGCACCATTAGGAAAGTTTTCAGAGCGTGTCCCAAACTCTCAGCCCTGGGGGTTTACTACACCAGTTTGTCTGACGACGTGTTTCAGGAACTGCTCAAGCCCGAAAGAGCAGCTTTCACCCACTTAGACATTTTCTGTGAGCGCCTGGACAAGTACATACCGGTTATCTCAGAAGAGCTCTGGGCTGCTGTAAGTCAAAAGCATCCTCGACTCCGTGTAGACCTAGAGTTTGATCATACAGTCCCTGCCTGCAAAATCCCACTGATCCTAAAGCTGAATATACCTGTGAGCACCCTGCAACTCAATACCCATAATTACATGGTAAATCAGATTAGGTTCATCACCCAGAGCTACAGCGGTACTTTAAAGAAGCTGATGCTGCAAACCACATCCTCAGAGGACTTAAATTCCTCGCTCGTCGATCTGGCCAAGCAGTGCAGAAATCTGTTGGAGATCCACTGCTACTGTGTGGTCAGCCAGGAGGTGGTAGAAGCGTTCCTCACCCACTGCCCCAGCCTGAAACTATACACTCTGAAGGTCACCAAGGAACGGCACCCCTGGAAACCAGCTCCTGCTGACTTCCTGGGGGAATCGTGGGGATCTGCAAGAGGACAGGGAAAGAAGATTTGGGGCTATAAAAGGGCAGTCCTGCCAAGTGTCCTCTGCGCTCATTGAGAACCAGCACTGGCTGTTAGATACGACGCACGCCTCTTCTGTAGACCAAGCATTTACGCTCAAATGTGATAGAGAAAGGATTATACAGAGAAACAGAATATTTTTTTCTATGGGGGGAATGCAGGGCAGGTCTTTTTCTCTCCTCTGCTGCTTTGTTTAGCGGGAATGCTGAGTTTACCCTCCTCCAGTATCACCTCCTCCTCCTGGCAGTAGCCTGTGGGGCCACCCCAGGGCTGGCTCTGGGACAGTCTGGGGGCTCTCCCCAAGGGAAGAGGCCTCGCAGGAGGCTGCTGAGGGCCGGGGTGAGGGTTCTGGGGGCTTTCCTTGTTAGCAAAGGCAGGCCACATGCTAACTTAAATGAGTTAATTACTCTCACATGCCAAAGTATATATATAGATAGATATAACAAAAGTCCTATACCAATTAGGGCAGAGCCGTGGCTACTTCAAGGAACGTCTTCATCATCCTCAAGAAGCTGGGAAACTTACAGTGAACTTTTACTGTCCTGAGATGACTCAATGCCTTAAAAAGGATAACATGAGGAAGGGTATCCCTTACCCAAAAGACCACCGAGGAGCTCACGCCTGTGCAGGAGCGCTTTGCAGACGCTGCAGAATTTTATACTTGTGCAAAAAGGGGCTGTTGGATCATCCTAATCCATGTGTCAGCCCAGGTGGAGTTACGGATTAGGTAGGCAGAATAATGAGAATTTTTTGTGTCTGAATAACGGGTGAAGGTATCTGTTAAGCTGTGCTAGATTTGTGGATTTCCACCTGGCACCCCGTGTTGAATAAAGCAACATCTCCTGTCTGAACTGCTTCTGGTTTCCAGATTTTGTTTCAGGTAGCGCTCCAAAGGGCTTGATTTTTGCCTGGCTTCCAGGGGGTGCGTTTCCCCAGTGGTCTGGTGGCATCTCCCTTGGGCAGCGCCGCCGGCCAGATGTCCCTCTTCCTTGGGTAGGACGAAAAGAAACCCCCCCAGTCACAGGGTAACTGTGCGTTTTGGAGACGGAGAAGCGTGCCGATGTGGGTTTGGAGCTGTGCCAGTTAAAAGGAGTGCCAAAGGGTGCCGTGTTCGGAGGGGAGCTGTTTCCCCAGCACCCATCCTCCTGTAGCTCAGCTCCTGCCCCGTCCCTCGCTCTGAGGGAATCCCTCTGCTGGTGCCAGTTCTGCCATTCTCAGACTACCACTTTAGAGCAAGCATGCTAGTGAAACTTGCTGTAAAAATAATGACAGCAGGATCCTGACCTATGCCCAAATTGTTCTTACCTCATAGATCCAGCCAGTGAACTGGAACAGTCTGAAAACTGGAAGACTTGATTCTGCTGACAGGCTTTTCAAGCTTGATGCCCCAAAGACACAGTATTTACCAAGTTTGCTATTTTATGGACGACTGCTCTGCTGAAGAAAATATAAATAAAGTCACAAAATTATTTTGAAAGTCTGACTGTATTTGTTCACCAATTTGGGGAATGGTTCAAAGATAAATCTCACCATACATATCAACCTATACTGGTTGGAACTCTTGGCTACCGCCAACCCAAACTTGCACAGTTTGTTCATCAACAACCACAGCTTGGTGTGCAACGTGGCACCGGGCACCATTAGGAAAGTTTTCAGAGCGTGTCCCAAACTCTCAGCCCTGGGGGTTTACTACACCAGTTTGTCTGACGACGTGTTTCAGGAACTGCTCAAGCCCGAAAGAGCAGCTTTCACCCACTTAGACATTTTCTGTGAGCGCCTGGACAAGTACATACCGGTTATCTCAGAAGAGCTCTGGGCTGCTGTAAGTCAAAAGCATCCTCGACTCCGTGTAGACCTAGAGTTTGATCATACAGTCCCTGCCTGCAAAATCCCACTGATCCTAAAGCTGAATATACCTGTGAGCACCCTGCAACTCAATACCCATAATTACATGGTAAATCAGATTAGGTTCATCACCCAGAGCTACAGCGGTACTTTAAAGAAGCTGATGCTGCAAACCACATCCTCAGAGGACTTAAATTCCTCGCTCGTCGATCTGGCCAAGCAGTGCAGAAATCTGTTGGAGATCCACTGCTACTGTGTGGTCAGCCAGGAGGTGGTAGAAGCGTTCCTCACCCACTGCCCCAGCCTGAAACTATACACTCTGAAGGTCACCAAGGAACGGCACCCCTGGAAACCAGCTCCTGCTGACTTCCTGGGGGAATCGTGGGGATCTGCAAGAGGACAGGGAAAGAAGATTTGGGGCTATAAAAGGGCAGTCCTGCCAAGTGTCCTCTGCGCTCATTGAGAACCAGCACTGGCTGTTAGATACGACGCACGCCTCTTCTGTAGACCAAGCATTTACGCTCAAATGTGATAGAGAAAGGATTATACAGAGAAACAGAATATTTTTTTCTATGGGGGGAATGCAGGGCAGGTCTTTTTCTCTCCTCTGCTGCTTTGTTTAGCGGGAATGCTGAGTTTACCCTCCTCCAGTATCACCTCCTCCTCCTGGCAGTAGCCTGTGGGGCCACCCCAGGGCTGGCTCTGGGACAGTCTGGGGGCTCTCCCCAAGGGAAGAGGCCTCGCAGGAGGCTGCTGAGGGCCGGGGTGAGGGTTCTGGGGGCTTTCCTTGTTAGCAAAGGCAGGCCACATGCTAACTTAAATGAGTTAATTACTCTCACATGCCAAAGTATATATATAGATAGATATAACAAAAGTCCTATACCAATTAGGGCAGAGCCGTGGCTACTTCAAGGAACGTCTTCATCATCCTCAAGAAGCTGGGAAACTTACAGTGAACTTTTACTGTCCTGAGATGACTCAATGCCTTAAAAAGGATAACATGAGGAAGGGTATCCCTTACCCAAAAGACCACCGAGGAGCTCACGCCTGTGCAGGAGCGCTTTGCAGACGCTGCAGAATTTTATACTTGTGCAAAAAGGGGCTGTTGGATCATCCTAATCCATGTGTCAGCCCAGGTGGAGTTACGGATTAGGTAGGCAGAATAATGAGAATTTTTTGTGTCTGAATAACGGGTGAAGGTATCTGTTAAGCTGTGCTAGATTTGTGGATTTCCACCTGGCACCCCGTGTTGAATAAAGCAACATCTCCTGTCTGAACTGCTTCTGGTTTCCAGATTTTGTTTCAGGTAGCGCTCCAAAGGGCTTGATTTTTGCCTGGCTTCCAGGGGGTGCGTTTCCCCAGTGGTCTGGTGGCATCTCCCTTGGGCAGCGCCGCCGGCCAGATGTCCCTCTTCCTTGGGTAGGACGAAAAGAAACCCCCCCAGTCACAGGGTAACTGTGCGTTTTGGAGACGGAGAAGCGTGCCGATGTGGGTTTGGAGCTGTGCCAGTTAAAAGGAGTGCCAAAGGGTGCCGTGTTCGGAGGGGAGCTGTTTCCCCAGCACCCATCCTCCTGTAGCTCAGCTCCTGCCCCGTCCCTCGCTCTGAGGGAATCCCTCTGCTGGTTGTGTCGGATGACGCTGAACTACAGTTGGGGATTGTTGTTTTCCAGGTGTCTCCTCCTCGGCGTCCCATGCTGCTCAACGGATGCCCCAACCGCAGGTTTGCAGCTGGTGGAGAAACCAGCCCTGGGTCTGGTCGTTTGGTCCATTTTTTGGGGGTGAACTAAAAAAAAAAACCAAAAAGGAGGTGTGCACAGGTCTCCTGGCATCATTTGGGGCACCCCGATGTCACCAGGGGAGCGACGATGTGGCAGAGGAGCAGGTGAGTGGGGGTTCTGTGGGGTTCCCCCCAAAAGAGGGGGGTCACAGCCCCCAGATGTCTGAAAATTCAGGGGTTGTGGTTAAAAAAAATGTTAAAAACTGTAAATACGGGGGTGAGGCATTGGAATAGAGAAGAATTTTACTCTCATTTTTATGTAGATGGCAAAATAATAGTCATTTACATATATAAAAGGAGTTCAGAATAAACCCTCTGTCTCAAGGATTCTACAATTCTGTGATTCAATATTATATAAAAGACCTTAGAACATTAAAAATACTTTAAACATTATCTATAAGAAAACGAAAAAGGAGGTGTGCACAGGTCTCCTGGCATCATTTGGGGCACCCCGATGTCACCAGGGGAGCGACGATGTGGCAGAGGAGCAGGTGAGTGGGGGTTCTGTGGGGTTCCCCCCAAAAGAGGGGGGTCACAGCCCCCAGATGTCTGAAAATTCAGGGGTTGTGGTTAAAAAAAATGTTAAAAACTGTAAATACGGGGGTGAGGCATTGGAATAGAGAAGAATTTTACTCTCATTTTTATGTAGATGGCAAAATAATAGTCATTTACATATATAAAAGGAGTTCAGAATAAACCCTCTGTCTCAAGGATTCTACAATTCTGTGATTCAATATTATATAAAAGACCTTAGAACATTAAAAATACTTTAAACATTATCTATAAGAAGATATTACTGTCAAAATAGATGTGGAAGCAGCTAGTCTAATTAGATACTCTATATAATAAGTGTTAACGTGTAAGTCTTAAGTAGTTCTAAGCCTAAAGGGATTATTCTATAGAAGTGTAAAAAGTGATTATATATTCCCTAAATAGATATCTATGTGTAAATAGATATCTATGTGTAAATAGATAGAGAGATATATATGTAAATAGATAGATATATATGTGTAAATAGAGAATAATACCCCAAACCCCCTCATTCGGGGTCTGTGCTTGGGAAAAGAAACCCTGCCCGCCGGTGAGCGGTTGCGGTCCCCGGCTGCGCTGAGAGCGGTCATCGCTCATCACACTAATGAGGGCTCAGGCGGGGGATAATTAAGGGAGTGCAGCCGCCCGGCGGCCAGAGGCCGGTACTGCGGCGTGGGGGGGCGGTTAGTCCTCCGGAGTTCCATCTCTATGGCCTTTAGGTCCTCCAGGACACTGGAAGTGACTGTCGGTCCTCCCACGGCATCGTCTAGCGGGCCTCCAAGGGACCGGAAGTGCCCGTCACTCCCTCGGAAGTGCATCTCTATGGTCCCACGGTCCTCCGAGAAACAGGAAAAGCTCCTTAGTCCTCAGAGATTCCGTCTCTGCGGCGTTTGGGTCCTCCAGGTCCTCCGCCTTTTAGGTCATTAATTTTGTCGTGAGTGTTGAGGGGCGGCAAGATGGTTTAATTAGCATTGCGGCAGGTCGGGCCGGGTGGGGCAGTGGCTGCCCCCCCCCCACGTCTCGCTCAGAGGGGAGGAAGGAGATGGATAAAGGCGTTTAGGACTGTAATGCAATACTTAAAAAACCCCGACTTTCTTAAAAAAAACGAAATAAATGAAATATCTGTAATGAAATTAAAAAGAAATAATGAAACAGAGACAATATTTATGCACATATATACATACATACACACACACAGATATCAAAAAAAGTATCGAGCTACAGCTGTTGCTTATTCTCAGCAACTTTTTTCATGGGGGACCACGTTCTCCTGCTCTCTGGTCTTGAGAATGAAATTGCCAGGAAAGACTGGAGCCCCAGGGTTTGTGGGGTGATACAAGCGGTTCCCAAAGAGCTTGAGAACCAGCAGAAGTTTGCCCTCCCGACACCCTGGGTGTGGGAACAATCTCCGGGAGTTTGGCACTTTTTGAGCCCGGCCCTGGGGAAGATGGAAAAAAAGGTGGTTTTTTTTCTGTGAGAACCTTTTCCAGAGGCATCTGTGTGGTCCAGAGAGGTCCGTTTGGTTTCTGTCTCACAGTATGATCCTGTTTCATATCTGGTACTGATATGGAGCCCATATCAGTAGAGGAGCCCAGCGACTGCAGGAGCGATCCAGTTGGCTGACTATGGTTTTCCTTGTGGAGGATGGCTACAGGCCCCACGCTTTCTGAAAGCTAAGTTGAGGGTCTCGTGCTGGGGACTGTTGGGAAAGGGACAAGGTTGGGAGTTGCAGGGAGGGGTTCAAAGTCAGGGTAGGGCAGGGGCTGTCCAGGAGCAGCCCCCTCTGGGTAGGTAAAGGGAGTGGGTTACTCTTCAGGACGAAGTAAGCGTGCGCCAGGCAGGACAGTTCTGGACAGTGTCTGTTGTGTAGTTTGTGTGGTCTGTCTTCTGTGTCTTAGACTTTCCTCAGGTCTTGATGTCCTCGTTGCTCTTTGCACTGAAGAGGCACAGCAGGTGCCTCGGGCACCACCCCTAGGGTCTGGAATGCCTGTACTCATTGGCATCATGCCCAATGAGCGCTTCTTTCCTTGAATAACAATCTTAAAGTGCGTATTGGACTTGCATCTGGGACGTTTCTGGACGATCCTCTTTTTGCCTCATCATTCCTGGCTGCATGAGCAGCTCTGTTCTCTAGCAATCTGTTTTCGCAGACTGGGATTTCTTCCCAGCATCCTGACATTCCCAGGTCTTGAAGACGGACTTCTTGTGTGTGCAACCTCTCTGTTTTGACAGGAACTTCTTGTAACTGGCCATTACATGTGACTCTCTTATGGCATCTCTGTAGAGCCTCCTCACATCAGTGCTGTGGCCCTGTAGGTCTTCTTGCCCGAGAGTATCTCTGGTCTGGAAGCGATTCTCCTTGCAGAGAGTATTGTCTGATCTTTGAGTAGCATTGTCTATAGTGTTGTGTGATGTTGGGCTGCACAAGGGTGTGTTTGGTGTGGAGCTGCTCTGCCTGGGGGGGGTAGAGTCAGGGGTAGGTGGGACAGCAGGCAGGTTTGGAATGACTCCAGAGAAGAAGACTCCACCACCTCCCTGGGCAGCCTCTTCCAGGGCTGGAACTTCTTATATTCAAGTTTGTGCCCATTTCCTCTTGTCCTGTCCCTGGGCACCACTGAAAAAAGACCAGCCCTGTCCTCTTGACACCCTCCCTTTAAGTATTTCTAATCATTGATCAGATCCCCCCTCAGCCGTCTCTTCTCCAGACTAAAAAGACCCAAGTCCCAGGTTTGTGAGGTAACGTGAGGTAACACAGTAATGACGCTGGGGGTTTTAATTTCTTTTTTTGGCAGGCACTTTGCAGCAAGCCTCTAGAAACAGCGGGGTTATAGAGGAGCAGTGTGACAGGTCTCAGAGCGGTCAGGTTCTGTGGTGCAGCTGGGTCACTGCAACACTCTGGATTTTCAAGCTTCCGGGAGGAACATGAGGGGGATGTGTTTTTTCGGGAATCGGAGCAGAGCAGGCAAGCGGAGCTGCGGGGGACCACTCTCTCACAGATGAACTGTTGGTAAATGGCTTTGTGTTTGGTTTTTGCAGGAGAGTTAGCGGCACGAGGTGATTATAAGAACCTTGCATTTAAGTGATGTGGGCACTATCAAGGGTGGACCGTGACCCGTGGCACTGTGAAAGCTAAATACCGGGGCAGACATCAGTGGGTGACAGAGACCAAGCGTGTTCCAACTTTCTTTTTTTTTTTTTCCCTGGCTGGGTGTTTTTTCCCCCCAGTCCCAGTTGCTCTGGGAGGCGATACACATCACCAGTGTTGGTCGCAGGAGGGCCTAGGGTCAGAGTTTTCGGCAGGCAGGGAGATCTTGGAAGCTCCTGGGAGCTCCAGAGTTGGGGCGATGTCCCCTTGCGGCAGGAGGGTGTGAGGATGGCACGGGTGAGGGGTGGTTTGTGTGGTAATTAAGTGTGTGTTGTGAAGGTGTGTGAGCTTGTGTGATGTTGGTGTGGTTTAGCTATTGCCTTGTGGACTGTAGGTAGAGGTAACTGCTTTGTTTTTGGAGGCCCATAGGGAAATTTTAAAACAAAACAAAACCAACTTAGAAATAAAAAAACCCAGCCGGGGGATTTTTTTTTTCCCCCTGGCTGGGTTTTTTTTTTCCCCAGTCTTGGCTGCTCTGCGAGGTGACATTCATCACCAAAGTTTAGACAGAGGTGGTCTTCGAGCTGAGGTTTTTGTCAGGTAGGACGATTTTGGAGGCCCCTGGGAGCAGCGTTCCTGAGGAGCATTGCAGAGACGAGGAAATGTCCCCTTGGGGCAGGTCAGTGGGATGACGGTGTAGCCGAGGGTGAGGGGAGGTTTGTGTGGTGGCAGAGCGTGTGTTGTGAAGGTGTGTGAGCTTGTGTGATGTTGGTATGGTTTGGCTGTTGCCTTGTGGGTTGTAGGTGGAGGTAACTGTGCTTTGTTTTGGAGGCACATAGGAAAATTGAAAAAAAAACAAACAGCAAACAACTCAGAATAAAAAAACCCCAGCCAGGGAATTTTTTTTTTCTCCCTAGCTGGGTTTTTTTCCCCGGTCCTGGGTGCTCGAGGCAGCAAAAGTTTAGTGTGGACAAACTGTCCAAGACATTGTAATTCCAAAATAAAGAATGCTTGCTTTTATGGCCACTTCTATGTACTGCAGTTCTACTTTTAGAAATCTCCGACTTGAACAGCAGATGGATGTCTTTTTATATAACTTAGATTACTGGCCTTTTTTTATAGTTAAGCTCCGTTTCACAAGAGCTGTCAGTTCTGCACGGCATGAACTTCTGCTCGTTCTACATGAACGTTTGCCAGACCTCCCTAACAATAATGCTTTCTGGAAATGTCACTGTGCAATTTTCAGAACTTTTAAAGTCACTGTCCCTGTCCTGTTTCTGAGGTTGACTCACTTCAGAAATTTTAGGCGTTGTTGTGAGCTGAAGTAGGACAAAGAAAGTTAAGCAATATGTTAAATATTGTTTCACAGAATTTACTATTATTTCATATGAACACCAGTGCCCTTTGCTTTCCTTGTTTGTTCAGCATGAGCTCCTTAAAGTCTGCAACATCAGCAATGCCAAAAAAATGCACAAAAATTATTCCTATACTTAAAAAATCATGATAAAATAACCAAAAGACTTGCAAAATCTTTGCAGTTTGTAAACTTTAGCACTGAAATGCTCTCTGGGGCTCTCAGTTCCAGCTCCAAGTAAATCATTGGAGAAATGTCTGGGATCACACTGTTTTGTCATTAACTTTTAAGAGTGATTTGCCTGTCAGATTAAGTTCTGAATTGATCTGCTAGATCAGTAAGTGTGCTCTGAAATGTCCACGGGACTCTACACTTAACTTGGCTTCTTGAAACTTCATGTAGCATCTTCAGGAATTCAGCTGTTCAGAGGGGTTATCAGGCATGATTTTCAAAGTGCTGGCATTACTACGGGCACATTGGACTATATTAGGATCTCACAATAGGGCACAAAGGCGTGGTCAGGAATCAGTTTAGCCTGCAGATTATCCGTGATACCAGACAGGAGACGTGCACATAGTCAAAGGATTGCACATGTGTGTAACGAGCCCAACATACGAGCAGTTCATTGGTAACCCAAGTCAAATAAAAATCCACTCTGAGTGCCAAAGTCGAGTCAAGGACGGTTTGATACTCACACGTGATTGCCGTGCACCTTTCATCCTTCAAAGGGAGATTTCACCTTCTATGTAAGGTGTGAGAAGGGGACAAATAAGACCTTCCAGGAAATGTGGTCAGGGACTGAAGATCAGAAATCCTTCTTTGTCTTCCTAAAAGAATTCTGCATGATTGAACTTAGGAAAGGTTCTCTGCTATATATGGATTTATCACCAGTACATTCCTTTTACAGTATCTTTTTTTTTTTTTTTTTCCTGGAAGTTTAATACACTTGCCTTAAATACACTGAGTGAAAAATAACATACTCGTCTGCTGTCTATTGTATGATGAGATAATTTTACAGCTCATATCTTTAAAATTCAGTATCCATTTGAAGCAATATTTCAGGGCTGTCCAATAAAATAAAAAGGCTCAGCTGGATTTCTGCAGCTTTGTTTGTGGTCTCAGTAGCACCAAAAATGCTTGTTTCTACCAATGTAGCCTCATGAATTTCTATTAAAAATGATACATCTGTCTTTCTTGTTTACTCTAGCCTAATTCCTGATGCAAGCTTTATTACTTCATATAGATTTGCTTTTTAAATTGCCTCCACTCTCAGATAATTATTTTTTAGCGTTCTTCCCGTAAAATGCTTGTTCTGTTTGCTAAAATAGTGCCATCTTAGCATTTTGTGGGTATAAATCCATGCCTTACCTCCTCCATCATCTATGCTCCTTGTCTTTACCATGCATTATGTTAGCCATTTTTACTTGATGTAAAGTAGATATCAGCTTCCAAGAGGAAAAGAACACTTCCACTGCCTTCCATTTTTCACTGTGAAAACTCTGACAGGCCGGATGCACATGGAAAAATTTAGATTGTCGTCCTTTTGAATAGACTTGTTGTTCTGATCTTGAAATTTTTCACAGCTTCTTTTTTTTTTTCCTTTCACAAAGAGCTGGGGACAGAACCAGATGGGAACTCAGACCTGCCCTGCTGTGAGACATCTGCCTCAAGTCACTGTGGAACTAGGTGAGTGAGCTTAATGCCGCTTTGCCTTGAGAAGAAACATACTGTGAATGTGGTCTTTCCCCAAAAAACCCTTCTCTTTCCAAGTCAGAAATAACAAATGAAATATTTGCAAAATAGTTTGAGAAAGGTAATTCTCATTCCTAGATAAAACAGGTCTAAGACACTACATTTTCAGAGCTGTTTGAGAGAGCAGATGTTGCAGAAGTTCGAAGTAGGCTCTCCCTAAAGGAAATCAAAACCTATGGAGCAGTGAGGGAGTAGAACTTTGAAAACTTGGCATTAATGGGTGACAATAGGGCTCTTGGTTTAGAATTAAAAAGCAATGTAGGTGGTCAGTCACTGACATCCATTCAGGGATGCACAAATGTCAGACATATGGCATTCAGCACTAAAATGAGCAACAATTCCCATGTGACCCTGGAAACAGCTACATGGGTTCAACAAGGCCAAGTTCAGGGTCCTGCACTTGGGTCACACCACCCCCAGGCAGCGCTACAGGGTCAGGGCAGAGTGGCTGGGGCTGCCTGGCAGAAAAGGACCTGGGGGTGTTGGTCGACTGTCAGCTGAACATGAGCCAGCAGTGTGCCCAGGTGGCCAAGAAGGCCAACAGCTTCAGTAACAGTGTGGTGAGTAGGACTCAGGAGGTGATCATCCCTCTGTACTGGGCAGTGGTGAGGCTCCACCTCGAGGGCTGTGTCCAGTTTTGGGCCCCTTCCCACAAGAAAGACATTGAGATGCTGGACCGTGTCCAGAGAAGGGCAACGGAGCTGGTGAGGGGTCTGGGGCACAAGACTTGTGAGGAGAGGCTGAGGGAGCTGGGGGTGTTCAGCCTGGAGAAAAGGAGGCTGAGGGGAGACCTTCTTGCTCTGTCCAACTCCCTGAAAGGAGGGTGTAGCCAGGGGGGGTCGGTCTCTTCTCCCAAGTCACAGGTGATAGGACAAGAAGAAATGGCCTCAAGTTGCACCCGGGAAGGTTCAGACTGGATATAAGGACAAAATTTTACACTGAAGGGGTTACTATTATTATTATTGGAATGAGCTGCCCAGGGAAGTGGTTGAGGCACCATCCCTGGAGATATTTAAAAGAGGGGTTGACATAGTGCTTAGAGACATGGTTTAGTGATGGTTTTTATCAGAGTTAGGTTGATGGTTGGACTGGATGATCTTAAAGGTCCCTTCCAACCCAGACAATTCTATGATTCTATAGTCAAAACCTGCAGGTAATTAGTGACAGAACGAGAGGGAACGGCTTCAAGCTCCAACAGGGTAGGTTTAGATTGAACATTAGGAAAGAATTTTTCACCGAAAGAGTGGTCAGGCATTGGAACAGGCTGCCCAGGGAGGTGGTGGAGTCACCATCCCTGGCTGTGTTCAAGGGCCGTTTAGATGCAGTGCTAAGGGACATGGTGTAGGAGAGGACTTTGTAGAGTAGGGTAGATGGTTGGACTCGATGATCCCAAGGGTCTCTTCCAACCTAGACGATTCTATGATTCTATGTGCTGAAGATGGAAAGCCCTTGAGTACAGGACACTTCTTGCTCTACTAAAACTCCTTTGCTGAGAGCTGGGTGGTTTTGTTGTGGCTAAATATTTATCTTGTTACAAAATTCAAATGTATCCTACCCTAAACTGAGAACGTTTTTTTTATCTTGGTAATTTTATTCTTTTAGGATTATAAATGTAAACGGACACAAACGATGTACAAAGGAGAAACATGTTTAGAAAAAGACTGTTTTAAAAGTTTTGTTCAAGTCTTCACTTTTCTAAGTAGTCTGAGTTTAAGCATATCTAGAATAAGTCTGGCCAAACAATCATGCTTTTAAACTCAGACCTGATCAGAAGATAAGCCTCCTTCTCTAGATAGTAATTTCAAAACTTAACTAAATTTCTTAAGGCTTTCAGGCAACTTAATTCCCCTGAACTTTCATTGTAGGGAGCTTTAAAATCTCATTTGTAAGGGCTCTATTTCACTGTATCGTTTGCATATTGCAATTTGAGGGTATGTGACTACTGATCTTCTAAAACCACATTCTGCATGTGCACGTAACATAAACACAAAGAGAATGGGAAATATTTTGCTAACACAAATACATTAACTGAAATGTAATTTTAAGAACTTGTATAGCATAAGTGTTTTAATCCGAAACATGGATTACATCACTCTTTGTTTCCAATAAATCATTCAGTAAACTGCCCTAAGTCACTGAGTCAGAAATGTCTCCTACTATAATGAAATGCCTAATCAAATGATATCTGCTAGCTCATTCAGTTCAATCAAACTCCTCCCATGATGGATACATTGTCTCTTTAAGAAGACATTTCATGAGCATACCTGGTCATAATAAACATGCCCATGCCAGGATTTCCATCACATCACAAAATAATCATCATTACATCACAAATTATCCTCCAAAATACAGTAATGTGAATTAAATACAGCACTACATAAATGGATTGTGTACTAAACTAAGGAAGCTACAACATTTCCCGACATTCTTCATCATTCTTTAGCACTGATGGGGATCTTCAGGATTTCCAGTATTAAGGACACATTTAAAAGAATCTAAGTGTTTAGGAAATTAATTTTCTATTTACATAGATAAAGCAGCATTAGGTAAATAAGACATACTTGTACACAGTCAATGTAATGGTGGACAGCCAAATGCCTGCCTATAAATATCATTATAGATAGTTGTTGCTATAAATTAAAGATGGCCATGATAAGTTCTTTATCCTTCATAACTATTTCTAAATATTCTATGTAAAATTGTGCTATTCTTTAAAGATATGCACCAATATGACAAAGCTCTTAAACCATACTTTTTACCCTGCAATGTAAAAGGGCATGCACCTAAATGAAATCGAGCAGTAAATTGGCATTCAGCTATATATCAGCACACTTCTTTTATAGTTTATTCTAATATTTTCACTAACAGTATATTTACATAACTTGAAAGCAACTTATTGAGGGGTATGATTTACTTCCTCCATCCTTTTTTCTATATAATACTAATAAGCTTTCTCATGTGCTTGCTGATAAGAGACATGGGATACTGCAATAAGAAAGGAATACCATATCAGTCAGAATTAAAAAGCACCAAAAAGAAAAGCTTGAAACAAAATTAAATTGCTTATAGCAAGTGAAATATGAAATATAGGATAAATAATTTATTAGGGGAAAAAGGGTGATCCAAGCATAAAAGATTAAAGCATTCATGTAATATGAAAGGCAGAACAGGTATTTGTGACTTTTGCTTTAGAAGCCTTGGAAAATGTTATCAAAGACTAATGATCAACATGATTAATTTTGATAATTAGTCAATTTGATAGTTGGACACATATGGAAACACTTTTTTCGTGGTTTTGTTTTGTTTTGTTTGGAGTTTTTTTGTGTTATGGTGTTGTTGTTGTTTCTTTTTATGAGTCAACACAAGGAAATGCAAATGTTGTCCACATGGGATATGATGTGAATGCCCATCAAATGTGGCATGGAAAAAAAGTAAATAAATACAAAGAAAAAAAGCAGAGCACCATTGTGTTGATAACCTGAAAATAAAATTAGAAAAGGTTTCTAAAAGAGGATTTGTTCATAGAAGTTAGTGTCATACAAATAAGAAAAGTACATTCAATATCTGCATGCTGTTTGGATACCTAGATATATCTATGGCAAGAAAAAAATCATCAACTATTAACTTTTCTCTTAAAGACTTAAGAAAGACTTTATTATGTTTTACTTTATGTTTGGTCTCAAAATTTTGTCATTATCCTCCCCTATCAGCAAAAATTTTTAGCATGCTCTACTCCCCCAATAGATGTATAATTACTTAGTTATAAATTACATACACATACCACTGTAATTATATATTATGTACATTTTATAACATAAAGAAAAATAAAAAAGAATGAGATGAACATTTTAAACATTTTATGAATTAATGGTACAAACCCCATTCTTGATCTTACTAAAAATAGTATATTAATAATATTGTAAGAGCAATGTGATTGAATATTCTTCATTAATTTTCAAAATCTTGGTTTAACACTTTGTAATACAGTGATTCAAGTGTCTGTTTCTAAGCACAGTTTATTTCAATACTTGGTTTTAATGGCCATTATAGCTGAAAAAGGTTCATCTTTAATGATACCCGGTGCAAATTCATACTTCTAATAGTCTTCTGGATCTTGTTAGATCTGATTGGATCAGCTTTGCTTTTAACCTTGTAACGTGGCTGACTTGTACTAGAAGTGTCAGCTCTGCCATTTTCTTGTTGTTCACCTATGCAGCCATTATTATCATTTTCTTCCTTGCGCAGCTTATTTGCAGGATATTTGTCCATTTGGTGAGGATTAGTTTAGTTAAAACTAGGCAATGTTCCATAAATCCATCGTACTGGGCATACAAAAACTGCAATACACTGCAATATACTGAAAAACGAGTGAATGAGTGAAGGCCCCACTGTGAACCCCTCTGCATTGTGAACACCCACTCTTCCCCCAGGATGCTTCGCCTACTCTACGTGATACAAGACCGTGTTCTGAATGTCATATCCTTACTCTGTGTTTTGCACATATTTGGAGCATGTCTCTAAGCTAACAAATAGATAAAATGAAAGTAAATGTTAACAGCAAATTTGTTATCTGTAAACCAACACTGCATTCACCCGTGCGATTCATCTAAATCAGAAAGGTCAGGGGAACAAATATTTCACTTGACACAAAAGAGTTTCTAGCACTCTATAATCAACCTAAGAGCTCTTACTGAATTCAGAAAGCCACTAATATATTGGATGGTGGGAAGACAGAAGACATCAAAAATCCACCAGTTTCACCATCCTTCAGTTGCAAAGATTTACCTGTCGTATGAAACTCGATTCAAAGTTGTTCATCACATCTCACGCTGCAAAGGCAAGAAGAAAAAAACCCACCCTAACCCTAAAACTATTTCCTAATCAACGTTTCCTCCTGATCCCAAATGCAATGATCAATTTAATGTGAAATAGTTCTGCAAGATATCTCAGCTAGAATTTTTAAAACTTATGTCTCCTGTCATAACAAGTCATTGGCTGAAGAAGTTGGGTTATAGGAATCTGCAACCAACAAAAGATATTTTTATTCATGTCATCAATGGCATCATGAGGTGGATAAAGGAGACCCACAGAGTAAGAGGAAATCAGAAAAGAACAAGGCCTCTGCATTGTTTTGTAAAAGCAATTGGTTACATTTTTTTTTTATATTTACATTGCATATAGATACACACATATAGAATTCATATACACAGGTTTTCATATATACATATACACAGGTTTTCAGCTCGAAATGGATCGTCATCCAGAGGAAACTGGATAGGTCCACATGACACCGAAGGGCAGACTAATACCAAACTTTTTAACGAATTTCTGTCGCATTCTAATCTGATTAGTATTACTGGGATTTACATGCTTACATGAAGATCCATCCAACACTCCTTTAGATAATGTTACAAAAATTCTGTACTTATTCTTTAGATAACTGTCATGTCATATATCTTACTATTTGGCTATTCTCAGTTGCTCCATCATTTATTTCTTAATAGAACACATTAAAATGTGGATTCCGATGTTCAATAACTTCTAATAAAATAAAATCTGTGCCTTTAAGAACATGAAGGGGGAGACTGTTTTCTCACAGTGAATTTTAGGAAGTTGATATTATCTTTAATTTTTTCTACTGCTGTTTCTCTCGTCTGAAGGAGTACATGACGAGGAAAACATAAAACTATTTTTAAGTTTTGTGCACAAGTTAAATAATTTCCTTCTGCTTCATTAATTTCTTTCAACAGGTCCTCATTTTCCAGTGCTTCTGACTGGGCTATCATCTTAAGATTAAGCAGCAAAGAACTGAATGTCAATCTTTGGAACTCAGCAGTGAAAAAGTGAGTCAATATAAGAATTAGATAACTATCCTTACATCTTGCCTAGTAACAACAGAACTATTGAAAACACCTCTTTTCATTATTTGAAGCTATTGATTTCTACAATCTTCCCTTCGTTCCACTTTTATGCCACAAAATCCTTATACCTCTTCTTTCATTAGACAGAGTATTAAATAATATTGAGAATAATTCAGGAATGAGGCAAATTTTGAAATCTAAAAACCAATCAATGTGAGATCTCCATTGGTGCTGGACTGCTTGCTTCTGGATACAAGAGTCAGTATTTCAATGGGCATTCTAAGCTGCTTTCTGACACAAACATAACTTCTTGCCTTTTAAATCTGGGCTATTAGGGTAGTTTTACCATATTTTCTTCTTAGGCAATTAAATATTTCCAACAAAAATGCATTGGATTCAACAAGAAGTGAAGACAAAATTAACATGTCTGTTTCTTAGAAAGCTGTATACAAGCTGAACAAATTACTTATGATAGACTATTTATTTGGTTATTTTTAGCATAAAGTAAAACAGAATGAAGTCTTTCTTAAGTCTTTAACAGAAAAGTTAATAATTGATGATTTTTTTCTTACCATAGATACATCTAGGTATCCAAAGAACATGCAGGCTATTGAATGTACTTTTCTTATTTGTATGACACAAACTTTTATTAGAAAAGTGATGAACTGGGTATACAATATTATATTTAACTGTTCCGAAACCTTAGCTCTGAAACTCCAAACAGTAGTGACATCCCTGCTTGTGGGAATATGCCAAAAAATTTTGATTAATAGTGCCTCTAATAATTAAGAGGATTTACTTATTTGGCAACAATGCCTTAATAAAGACAAGAATGTACAGAGTAGGAAGCACATTAAACTGTACATGTCAACCAAGTGCACAGAGTAAGTACAAGATGAATTTAAAATAAACTGGTGATAAACTAGACTTGCATATAGGAAATTTATACTTTTCCAGCAGTTTCTTTTCTTAGGCTGATAAACAGCATTGTTTCTGTATTGCAGGCCCTTTTCCACCATAATAAACTTGTTGAAAGGAAACTAATTCTATGATAAAGAGATCTAAGCCAAAATGAGGACCAGTTGCCTGGTTAGAATGACATACTGTAGAGTTTGATGAATGGAAAACAAGCTAGCTGGGGCAGGGTGCCAGAAAGTGGAGGCACAAATGCACTTGTCTGGAGCCAAGTGTAGCCACTCTGATATCCTGAAAGCATTGTGTAGCTTAACACACTGGGCAGACCTTATGAAGCCTTATACAAAGCCCTAGATTTGTTTGCAGGGTTTTGAGAGGTTTGGGGTGTTTTTTTCAGTTGTGAGGTCATGTAACCCTTGCACTGGGAGTAATTTCAAACAGCCAGGGTTGTTTTGGTTTTTTTCTTATTTTCTTTTTTTTTTCCTTATTTTTCATTAATTTAAAACTCTCAGGAAAACAATTTATAGATTTATAGAAGCATTGAGTGAGTGCGTGTTTGTGTATATTTTATTTTCAGCTTTTAAATACATATCCATGCAGCATACTTCTTTTTTTTCCTTTCTTATATAAGGCCAGAATTTTATCACATTGTTTTCTAATAGTAAAAGATAACAAAGAATGTCTACTGAAAGGCAGGGTAAAATAGTTAAAGACCAAGAAGTTTAGACACAGAGACAGTAGATGGCATCAGCAGGAAAGAAAATTTTTAGTCTGCTGCTGACATAACTTATGTTATGTTTCCTTATTATTGTTTTTAGCTTTCCAGCAAAAAAAAACCAAAGAGCACAAGAAACAATTTTGAACTGATTTATAATTGGGCTAAGATCTAGGTGTTCAGATACAAATCAAATCCCGTCATCAGCTTTGTTTAAGGGAAGCAAAGAATGAAGACCAGAGAAAAGCCTTATACAAAGCCCTAGATTTGTTTGCAGGGTTTTGAGAGGTTTGGGGTGTTTTTTTCAGTTGTGAGGTCATGTAACCCTTGCACTGGGAGTAATTTCAAACAGCCAGGGTTGTTTTGGTTTTTTTCTTATTTTCTTTTTTTTTTCCTTATTTTTCATTAATTTAAAACTCTCAGGAAAACAATTTATAGATTTATAGAAGCATTGAGTGAGTGCGTGTTTGTGTATATTTTATTTTCAGCTTTTAAATACATATCCATGCAGCATACTTCTTTTTTTTCCTTTCTTATATAAGGCCAGAATTTTATCACATTGTTTTCTAATAGTAAAAGATAACAAAGAATGTCTACTGAAAGGCAGGGTAAAATAGTTAAAGACCAAGAAGTTTAGACACAGAGACAGTAGATGGCATCAGCAGGAAAGAAAATTTTTAGTCTGCTGCTGACATAACTTATGTTATGTTTCCTTATTATTGTTTTTAGCTTTCCAGCAAAAAAAAACCAAAGAGCACAAGAAACAATTTTGAACTGATTTATAATTGGGCTAAGATCTAGGTGTTCAGATACAAATCAAATCCCGTCATCAGCTTTGTTTAAGGGAAGCAAAGAATGAAGACCAGAGAACTTCCAGCAATTCTAGACTGCCATGGATCTTATTCTAGAGCTGGAGGTTTTGCTCCCGTTTTCAGTTTCATATGGCTTTTACTCCCTCCTAATAGTGATTCTTCAAAGAGGCTCTTGTTCTGTGGTATGTTGAGTCAGAGTTCCTCCTGCCTTGATCTGGTACTTTCTAAAATTTATTCTGTAAATTCTGAAGACTGTTATCTCTGGCTCCTCAGCCCTAATGTGCTTTACGTTGTGACTTCCACAGATCTCAGTGCAACCTCAACATTCGCATATTGACAGTAATTTTAGGATGCAAAGAGGCTCTACAAGACTTGAGTGCTAATGTTGTTGATGAGGTAAGATTGTCTACATGCAGTTCTTTAGAAAAGGAATCTCATGAGATTTTGGGACATCTTTGAATGGGAGGTGAAAAATACTATTTCTTCAAAGTACCGAATCAAAAATACTACATTTATTATATCAATGCCCAGAGAAAACAACGAAGTATATCAATGTATATGGTGTTGGATGTAGACTTAGCAGAAACTAATCTCTGCTCTATAAAGTTTAAATTATAGGCTGGCCAGGTGGGAGGGAAAATGAAGTATTCTCACCCCAAAATCAGAGATACTGGACTAGGGATCAAAGTAATTTGGAACCAGTTCTGCAAAGCCGAAATCCTGTGACGCTTGACTTTAAGGATGAAATCACCTCTGTGGAGACAATAAGCATGCCTAGCAAATGAAATTCTGGCCATCTTGAAATCACTGCAGGATTTGTCAGCAACAAAGGCATGATAATAAACAGCTAAAATAAATGTGAGCAAGATCCCAGCCCAAGTTATTTCCCAAAGGTCACAAAGCAGGCTGTGCCACCGAGCTTGAGAAGTCATGATTATATTTTGAGGTTCTGTTTAGCATCTGCCAAGACAGGCCGAGATTTGGTCTGTTCCTGCATTAGAAATGTAACACAGAACTTAACACATGTAACCACTCATCCACACACTCAAGCAAGAAAACTTATTAAAATTCACATTGCCTAATTTGAACTTACTTCTTTGTGCTTTACATTAAAACCAAGAAATACACCATAAATTATACATTAATGAATTCTGTTGCTTCAAAGCATGAAATAGTCTTCTGAAGATAAATGTTTTTACAGAAAAAGCATTTTTTTTCAATGCAGTTATGAGGTTCTGGGGCTGGAAGATTAGAAATATGTTATTTAAATATTGTAATATTTCCATTCTTCAAAACTCTTCACAGTTGTTCATAAGTAGCTATTAACAAATGAAAAACTATTTCTATAGTTGGAAAGGCAAAGTTTAAAGAGAAAACCAATAAATCATAGGATGAATACATGAATACAGAAATATTTATCATGCTTTTCTTCTGTGTTGTGGTTTAGCCTCAGATGGCGACAAAGAACCAGGTGGCACCCGCTCTCTCGGGACCCCCCACAGCCATGAGGGGAGAATCAGAAGAAAAAAGTAAAACTTGTGGGCAGTCGTGTTCAACAGACAATGTGTCCTATCAGATAACCTTGCTGGAATAAACACTCGCACACTCCTGCACACCCTTATCAATCAGTGTGACTGACCAACCTTGGTTCTGGTATCATTTGTCGGTCAGGTTTAGGTCCCTGCATGGTTTTTTTTATGGCTTCCTGCTTTTCTTAGGGTCTTCTTTTTTTGCATTGAAAAAGGTTCTTGACCAGGAACCATTAAGGGAACACTCTCCTTCCGTATAACCTTACAGAAATAAATGATTCCATTTAGACTTACAGTTTCTATAAGTCTCTAAAAAATAGAGGGGATATTTCTCAAAGTACTTCTTGCATAGTATTTCTTAGTGGTTTGCTATTGTAATTTTTTATTTGCCAGTCAAAGAATGAAATTCAGCCATCTTCCAAGGATTGCTAAGTAAAGAACAGGCTGAGCACTTAATTTTAAGTCAGAGAGTTTGGGATGGAATACACTATTGAGTTTTTTGAGATCAAGCTATACTTGTCCTCTGATTAGGACCTGTAGAATGTTGGTTATAAATTACTTTTTATGTTATTTCCAATCTAACATTTCCTATTCACTGCTATTTTCCTTTTATAGCTATGAAAGATATCAGAAGGCACCTTAATTTCAGGAAGCGAATGACGTACTCCTAATGGTGCAGTAAGTATTTAAGTGGTGAAGTTTCTCAATTTAAAAAAAAAAAAACCTAGCAAATATTGTCTTTATGCTCAGCACATTACCTAATTAAAGCAAATTGCTGAAACATTTCTGCTTTTTTGTCTCCTTTCCGTCATCAGCATGCCATTATTAAGCCCAACGTTACTTAGGTGTATCTTTCTGTTGATAATTTTCATTTAGTGTCTGTTTTTATTGCTAAGTTTCACTAGAGAGATTAGTAGAATGAGAAGTTATCTGGCAAATAAATGGCAGAACAAGTGATTTTTAAAGTACAGTATTATAAATAAGGATGTAATTATTGTTTCCCTCTAGCACTGATTTTCTTCATCAGATCTTATTCTGTCATAGTTATTTTTCTAGATAAGAATGTGAGAATTTCCACATGAATCAACCAGAGGGTATTTAATCCTGTATTACATCTTCAGAAGTGATCAGAAACAAACAATTAAAGCAAAGGACTAAGAAACAACCTATAGGCAGTGAATTTAGAGGTGTAGTGACATCCTGAGACAGGATTTGCTGCTAAACCATGCAATTTAGAGGAAAAAATAATCAGACCACTGTAAAGTGCATGAAATTTCTAGTATGCATTAATATATATTTATATCCCTAAATAAGTGTGATTTTTATGTTTTTTTAATAATTGAAATTTTGATACTTGTTTTTGACAGAAACTATATTCTCAGAATTTTCAGTAGGCTCATACTTCTGCAGGTTCCAACCTTGCCTATTGAATCTGCCATGAGATTATGAAGGGAAATAGTTGGAATTGTGCAGGGAATGCTTTGCTTACTTTTCAGGAAATACTGAAAGTGTTGATGTGTAATGAGCATTACACAGCATTAATAAAACATCAAAAAGAGATATGATATAGCCACAGTCATCTCACAGTAATGATTTCTTAGCCCAAGATTGAAGGCTTAAGACAAAAGGACTTGTGCAACTCTTCAGTCAGTTACTTCATAACATATTTCATTAGATATGCAAAGCACAAGTATTATATTCCAGGAAGAGATTACATTCTGCTGGGCAAGGTAATGCTAAATTAAGAAGTCAAGTTATAATTATTTTAATGATTAACTATACAGAAACTATCATTTTTCCATCTGCAATAGTTTGTTTTGAAACAAAACTAATAATAAACGCAATTTTAACTTCCAAACAAAATAAAACAAAACCAATGTTTCTTGTCAGTCTTTCAAATTGGAAATTGTTTCAAAAAAGAGTGGTGAAATCAATAGGGGCTTTACCACATATTCTTCAGAGCTTTGGATCAAGCCCCAAGCTTCAAAAGGGTACATTAATAAAATTAGTATTTGGGTTGAGAAACAGAGTTGATACATTTTACTGATCATTTTATGTGTATCTGCTCTTTGTCAGACTGGGAAGTATGGTAGTCTTTTATGTTAAGAGACAGAAACAATTAACTTTCCCTTTGAGGGTAGTACTGTAAGTACCTGTGTCACAGGTATAGTGATTTGAATTGGTCCCTCTCAGGAGGATGATCTGTTAAAAATCATTGTAAATTTTTCAGAATTTATACCATCAAGAAATCAATGAGCTACTTTATACTAGCTGCTTTGTTTTGTTTTGTTTTGTTTATCAGTATCCCTAGTAAACAATATTTCACGGTTTCTTGCAATGACTTCTTGGTGTTACGGAATATTCATATACATACATCTATATAAATTAAGAAATTCAGGCAATTAAAAAGTTAGACTTGTAAGAATTCATAATTATAATGCTAAGTGAAACTTGATTTAATAGGTGCAGAATAGTTTCCAAAGTGTCATATAAATTAAATCTTTTTGATTGAGTGGTGCAATTAATTTTCCAGCAATAAAAATATCTTTTTATTTCAGCAATAAAATTTGACAGAATAATTACATTGAAGATTTTATGGTGTCCTGAAGCACTTTCATGGGGTATTCTACTGAAAACACAATATGGAAAAGGTCATAGCAAAAACTATCTTTTGTTTTATAATTTACATGATAAAAAAAAAGGTCACAAAGACATAGCAACAGCTCAAACTCCCAAGTGAGCAGAAAATAGTAAGTCCACTTTAAGTCTTCCTAAATCCAGAATTAATTTTGATTTTGTTCAGTGTAAGAGGATTTCAGCTGGATATTGGGCATCATTGAAACCGACGGCAAAGCTCTTTACAAACTCCTGTAAAGCTATCATTTCAATCTTCCTAATTGATTCCAGTTTTCCTAATTTAACATATTTCAGTGCATTAGATTTCATTTCTCCATGACTAATCTTGTCTACATTTCATAGATACTGAATAGATTTTTAGATAGATTCCTTTAAGATAGAATCTTCTGAACAGATTCTTACATAGAAACTACAGTGCAATAGGAGCTTTCATCCTCCCTAACACTTTATCAATGAACTCCACATTAGTAATCAACCTATGAGTCAGGGAAGTTGGCATATTTTAAATTTCTTAGATATTTTATGTTTGGTTGGTCATTTTACCGTATTACATGAAGAAATTCAGAAGACAGATTTTGTACAATGTGGATTATGTGAACATACTTTGGTGTTAGTAATGTGTTATTTTACGCTTCAGTTAAAGAGCAATTTCTTCTAAACAACATAGAGATACCACCAATATTTGCAGCTCACAGTAGGTCTTGCATGCAGATGAGAGATTATTCTATGAATATTTTTCTGAAGATTATATATATGACTAGAGATATCCCGGGACTGTCTTTTGTTGCATTTATAGGATTTAAGGTTGAACCTGTCTCATGTTACTATGCTTCCATTGCCCCTTCTATCAAATTATCTTTCCATCTTGCATGTTCATTTTCAGTAGGATTACTAGAGCTGTCATGATGGCCACCTTATGGTTTTAAAGTTCACATGGTCTGTAGCCATGGAGAACCTCAGCAAAACACACCTCTACTCTCAGGTTTCATGTTTTCATCAGGGAATAGCCATCAGCACATTCTTGGCCTGGAGAGAGGGCAAAAGCCAACATGATATAGCCAGGGGCAAACTGTTCCTTGTCACCCGTCAGAGAGCAGTCTTCCATATGGTGGCAAATCATCTGAATGTTCTGTGTGTATTCTCTTCAACACAGCAGCCATTCTTAAGATCAGTCTGTTGTGGTTTTTGCTGGCTTTCCCTCACCATCCACATACAGGGCCACAAAATTTGTACCACAAAACTGGAAGGTTTCCTAGCGTAATTACTGAATCACAGAATGACATGGGGTTGGAACGGACCTCTGAAGATCATCTAGTCCAACCCCCTGCCAAAGCAGGTCCACCCAGAGCAGGTTACACATGAACGTGTCCAGGTGGGTTTGAATGTCTCCAGAGAAGGAGACTCCACCACCTCCCTGGGTAGCCTGTTCCAGGGCTCTGCCACCCTCACAGGAAAGAAGTTCCTCCTCATGTAAGAAGTTCCTCCTCATGTTTAGGTGGAACTTCTTATATCCAAGTTTGTGCCCATTTCCTCTTGTCCTGTCCCTGGGCACCACTGAAAAAAGACCTGTCCTCTTGACACCCTCCCTTTAAGTATTTATAAGCATTGATCAGATCCCCCCTCAGCCTTCTCCAGACTAAAGAGAACCAAGTCCCTCAGCCTCTCCTCGGAAGGGAGATGCCCCAGGCCCCTCATCATCTCTGTAGCCCTCTGCAGCAGTTCCCTGTCCTTCTTGGACTGGGGAGCCCAGAACTGGACCCAGTGCTCCAGATGGTGCCTCCCCAGGACAGAGCAGAGGGGCAGGATGACCTCTCTTGACCTGCAGGCAGCCCAGTATGCATTTGTCTTATTGTAAAAAGGATCATTATCTATGAACCCAATAACGTCAAGCTTTGGCAGCTGTTCCAGAAGCAGCAGTGTTAACACAACTGCAGGCCAGTCCGCCGAACACTTCACCCCCGTGGGCCCCTGGGTGAACACTAAAAGTCTTGGCTGTAAGTTAAGCCTCAGCCTGCTCCAAAAGCACTCCAGGTGCCACCTGCACCTTCTTCACAAATAGCAAGGCAAGAGGCTATAACCAGCTTGGAGGCTCCTGCTGCTGGGAAGTCACCCAACAAAAGCTGATTTTGCTGCTTAGTTTTTGAGTCCACCCCATTCAACAAAAGCTTGTCATGAAAGAGCAGATCCCTCTGGAGGTATACCAGTTGTTCAGTCCTGCTACTCTGGGCTGTTAGAGCTGGATGTTGCCTGAAACCCTGCTTACTGATGCCATCCAGCGTGACTGCTTCCTGCTGCCCAACTGTGTCTTTGTAGAATCACAGGGCTTTGCAGTCAAGAACCTAATCTTTGCCTAAAGAACACACTGTTGTGACAGCGCCAAGAACTGACTGTGGGAAATAAGCTAAGTTTTGCTTCAGCTTATTGATGTATCATTGTTAGTGTGATAGTACTAACAAAGAAGCCTTAGTAATAGTAGAGTCTAATAAATTGTATCCAATTAATCCCCAGAAATGCCCTTGGTCTGTCAAGGGTTCCTTGTTTGCAAAGCGTTATCTAGGTGAAAAGAAACAGACTAGAACATGGCCTTCAACACAAACACCCAAAGGGTAGGGGAGTATCAATAAGGCCAAAGAAACCAGTCTGGTAAATCTGCCAAGTAGATGGTAGCAAAGACTCTGAAATAACGTGTAGCATAATCAACTAATCAAAGGCGTGTTTAGGATAATGATTTCGTAGAATAGGTGTGTGTGTGCCTTATATGGGAAAAAGTGCAAAATAAACCTGTAATAGGTCAAGTGGTCGGGAAGAATGTGAGCTCCAACTTCTCAGCCAATGAGAAGAGAGACAGAAACTCAGGCGGCCGGGATAAAGGTATAAAATACCTGAAAGATAAAAGATCATCGTGCATCTATTTTTGGTGCACCCGATTCAGCGCTGTTTCGTATTAATAAATTATTATTTTTTTAACCTTTGCTTCGGTGATTTTGTCCTCTTTAAATTCTAAGATGTGAGTCGGTGTTTCTCACATGACCATCGGTCCATCACAGAGCAGCATGACAACATTTAACAAAATGGCATCTCCCTGCCATAAGGTGGCAGCTGAAACAAAATGGCGGACCCAGTGTACAGAGCTGAGGGGTCTTCCTGGTCTGCTACACTTTCAGGTAAACTGGAGGGGGGTTGGCCGGCCCTGGCAATCAATCGCAACAGGCCATGTTGAGGTACTTTAGAAGGTAGAATCTCTTGCTATGCAAGAGCGAAGAGCTGTAAAAAGGTTACAGGGCCTTGTGAAACAGGACACGGTTCGGGACAACAGCTTGACCAGGAGAGGGGTGTGACTTCAAGGGCAAACAGTAGAGATGGCTGCCTGCTGGTGGCTGCCTGGGTTGGACTTTAGCTGGAAGCTGGGGATGGGGCAGCTATCATGTCTTATCTCAGATAAAAGTTGTCTTTGTATTACTGAAGTGCCAAGCACTGGGAATAAATTTATATTATTTCCACAATGTAACTGATAATGCTTATAATAAGCTCACTGAGGTACTCATACATGCTGAGCAAAATTCAGTTGTTGTATCCTACAAGCTTATTTGCATCTTTTGCTCCTTACTTGCATCATTACTTACAAAATGTGTCTTTTTTTTTTCCTACATGCTAACTAAATGCATCTTCTCAATGTTGATTCAAAGGCTGATATTTTGTCTGTTTTTACAAGGAAACACTGGTATACAGCAACTGTAAACATCTATCTGTGTCATGAGAGCAGTCAGCTACAGTTGACAGAACTGATTTTAAGCTGAGATATACCTTGTTTATTATTTTCTTTGATTTAGAGTGCCTGAAAAAAAGTTTTAGTATCCAAATACTTCAAAAAAGTGATAAACTTGTGTCTTTCCAAGGCAGCATAGGCTATTATTCACTACAGAGGCAATAGGTGTTTTATTTTGTTCTTGAGCTGCAATCTGTTGTGTTTCCCATCAGTAGTTATAGAAACAAATTGCAGAAATGTAATTCTACTACCAAGCTTTGGAGATGTATTTTTCCTGTGCAATTTTTTTTTAATCTAAGCAAAATAGCATATATTTAGATGGAATCATTGCCAAAGAAAAAAAACAAGAGCCCAGGTCCAGTAGAAAATGTGGATGGAAGCTGGAAACATTAAACTCCTAAAGGAAAAGCTAACATGAATCAAACTGAGGCGAGTGAACTTGTAGCAACTACAGTTTGTAAACTCTTGCTTCCTGGTGAAAATCAATGCAATTTGACTTTTTCTGAATCAAAGAAGGTCACGAGTGTGCATGTAGACTTGCAAATTACAGGTGGTGCATCTAGCTACTAAGCAACTAGTTAATTTCCCTATATCTTTGGAAAACTAATAAAGAAGGCCTAAGGTGCCTCTTATGAATGCAGTTGTACCAAATCAGTTGCAATTTGTAGTGCTCTCAAAATGTCAGGATGAGTCAAGCCACCTTGTTTAGGGATAATTAGGTATTTCAGTAACTTTCTGGTACTTAAGTCTGAGAAAAATATGGTGGACTGTGCAATTCTTATCCTAAATCCAATGAGGGTCTTAATCTGTTTTTGATAACAGCACCGCCGGCAGAGACAAGCAGGGTTGGATCTCTCACTGCTAATGCTACTTTTTAAAATAATGGAAGGAAAACGTGGTGGTCCCCTTTAACATAATGTTCAAGTGCGCAGAACACCTGTAACACAGGGCCCAAAAGTTCAAATCTCTTTTTCCTGAAAGGATTCAAACTTGCATCTCCTAATCTAGTGTCCAAGGTTGGGGGGGGTGTACTTGCAATCCCTCACTTCAGACCTCCAAGTAAGAATTCTGTGACAGAGTGTGGGGGAAGACCTGGTCTCAAATCCTCTATGGAATCAGAGAAAAATTGACATTCATTCCCCTAGACCCAGGTAAAAATCTAAATACCCAAACCTAAAACGGTAAAGGAAGTAATTAGTGCTTCCTACATTGAGTCATATTCTGAAGAGAGAGAGGGAATCCTTCTTAATTCTGCATTTAAAAAAACAGGCAAAAAATGTGCTTGTTTTGTTGGGCATGAGTAGATGGTTGCAGAGTGCAGATCCTGAGAGAACAGAGGCTGAGGCATGGGAGTTGACTCTTCCACCTTTTCAGAGTTCCGTGTTGATTGATTCCCCATAACTACCTCCTTTCCTTAAGAAGAGGTATCTTAAGTTTAGGGAATTTTTGGATAATCTTTCTGAAGCACCGAGTTTTCTTCACATATGGTGAAAGAGGCAAGATAATGCAGTAATGTGCCAGCTCCATCTCTTAAAAGATCAATAAGCACTTAGCTTCAGCGCTTAATTTCCTTAGAGATCTGGGTCAAATGGATTATCCCCAGGATAATGTTATGGAGGTACTGTGCATTATATCAGAACCAAATTCTAACTTCAGCTGAGTAGCGTAAATCACTCCAATGATTCAGAGGGCTCTTTATAAGCATGGAGCTCACCTGGACTGTTTAACTGTTATTATAAATTGAAACCCCTGCTTTGCCAGGTGAGGCCAAATATGCCAGCCATTCTCGCTCCTGAAAGACTTGTAATGTTCAGAAAGGATTTATAAACTGTTTATAAGGTGAGTGGAGAGATGAGTGCCACAGTCATATATGTTTAGCACGATCTCTATAATTTTCATTAGCATATGCACCAGTGTGCACTTTCATATGCATTTCATGGATAATGAAGGAAAAGTCACTTATTGGACGCAATGGCCTTGAATACAGAACTGACAGAGTGATAGCTTAAGTGATAGAACTATCTTGTCTACACAAAACAGTCCTCCCACTGCTTTTTAGGTGTCTGTGAGTCTTACCAATTCTCTGAATGTCAGGCCTGTATTTTTCATTTCTTTGCAAGTGTTTAAGGCATTCCATTGAAGGCTTGAAGGGGCCTTCTACCCCTTGTCAGGGAATTTACAGGCCATGTCCTTTCATAGGTCTGATGAAAAGGCAAAGTAAAAGAAGGAAGAAGGGGAGAAGTCCCAGGAAATTATAATCCATGGTGGTTTTGCTTGATGTTCTTAGGTTTCCGTGTTTGAGTGGTAAAATATTGCATGGAAGGAACTGTGTTGTGGTAACTGGCAGATGTGAATTATGCAGCCTGATTTATTGAGTAAGCTGTTGAAGAAAAAGTATGTCTAATCATAGTCACAGCAGTGAAGGTAAGAGAGGTCTTTGTTGGCTGTGTGCAGAGCACAGTCTCTTTCCACTTTTTCTCTGGCCTTTTTAGGTAGTCTCAGTGCTGTGCTCATATGACTAGACTGATGCCAGAATTTGTATCACCTAGTTTTGAATGCGGTCGGGTGTCTTTGGACTGCTTTGCAGTTGTAGATCTATGATATGGATCTCTTAGCTTTCGTGAGATCAGGGGGTTGAGCAGATTTAATTATGAATGAGCCATATAGTGAATTTAGAGATGAAAGTCTGAGCACCAAGAACATCTTTTCCTATGAAGAAAAGGCATAAATTAAATCTTTATATCATTAAAATGAAAATAACATTAGAAATAGGAAAATAAAGCCATTGAAGTGTATATGATTGTAATACTCAATAGGTCTGTCGTATTTCACCCAGCCAGCTGGACTAGCAGCAACCTCAGACACTCAAGATACCGAGTCTGTTATCTGGCATACTGCTAAAGTTTCTTAGGGCACCTTTGTAGAATGTATGAGTCTTGCACAAGTCATTTATATGTCCTTATCCCAAGTTCCTCATCTCAATAATCTCTCCTTGTTTCATTTATTGCATGCCTTGTCTACTTTGAAGTAAACTCTCTTAGGCAGAAATTGTGCTTTATTACTAGTATGACTAATGGTTAGTGTAATCACACCAGAGTCAGTCCATGCTTTTGTAATGAAAATTATTTTGCTCTTTAATTTTGTAGAGCAGTATCCATTAATAGTATTGATGGGAATATTAGTTTTGAAAACACGTGCCTGTTTAAAATCATTTCAAGAAAAATGCATGTTTTAGAAGACTGCTGCATTCCAAATGTTGAATGGAAATATATTTCAAATGAAATACTCGCTTGTCTAAGCACTCATTATTCTGCTTTTTTGAAGTTTGATTCTGAAGAGTAACTACATAATTTACAATACTTTTCCAGTAATCTGGAACCTTCCCAGAACCCTTTTCTTTGCATTTCATTCTATAAAACACATGTTATCTACTAAATATTGAGCAGTAAATCCATCCATTGTCATGGAACACAGTAGTCTGGGAACATTAAGAAATTCCTTCCCACTGGGAAGATCCTCTGGAAGTATTTTTTCCCCACTGATTTTAAAAGATCTGGGTATATATTTTTATTATAACCAAAAACTTCAGCCAACATCATGACAAGCTATATTTCATTCCAAAATGAAGATGTTCTTAGACTGTTCCTATACCTGTTTTGCAGGCTTTAGGGGAAAAGGAAAAAACCCACCCATGAGCATCCAAAACTAAGAATACTTTCAACAAACCAAATCTGAATGCAAAACTTCACTCATCTGGAGCTCTCTTCAGTGATATCCACCCACTAGCCCATTTAATATAGTCTGGTATAAGACAACAAAGTTTCAGTATTTCAAGTTCTTAAGAAGTCCTTGCAGATGATTGAAAAAATAGCACAAGTTAAATTATTAACAAAGCTCGTTAATGTAGTCTGATAGACAATGATGATCCCTTCTTACCTCATAGTATAATGCAAATTAAAAACAAGAACAAACAAAAGAATCCAGTGAATTATCCATAGAAATTATCTGTCAAATTTGTTTCAAGCCTTACATTAGTTTCTTATGTAATGTTTTTTAAAAGAAACTAAGTTTATTAGAAAGTCTAGTAACTGGTAGGCTATTCAAAGTGACTTTACTTTCTTGATTAGAATCCACAGGGCAAAGATCAAGTGGATTGAGAGTATGATACAGCATGACAATGCCTCTCCGCAGGGAGCTGCTATAAGATTTTCATCTAAATAAATCAGAGGTCTGACAGCGAGGCACTGAGGGAGAGATTACATTAGCTTTGGAATCAAACTGAACAAGCAAGAAATTCATACCCATTGGCAAGGTGTACCCTGCAAATAAATGAATTCTGACAAGCCAGTTGCAGTAAGTGTGGACTGCAGAACTAAACCATCCTGTACTCAGGTCAATTTTATCTTGGGTAGATAATTTACGGGTCTGTTGCTTACAGCTGTGCATAATGGAATTCATAAAAAATATATTTGAGAGTTGTCATGTATGGTGTGCTGAAGACCTCTGCAAGAATTTAGAATCTTTGCTGAGCGATTTCCATTCCGTGCTTTTCTCTCCCTCTTACATTTGACTTAAGAACAAAATATTATCTTTATATCATCCAAAAGGAGACAGAATTTATGGGGAACAAATGCACAGCTAAGGAGCAAAAAGATACAAATTATCTCTTCCTGTATTTGAAATTAAACAACTTGATATACGCAAGAGCTACAACTAATACCGAATAGGAGTCCTATAAAAAGTGGAGGTTTGAAGGCAGGTGCTGCAGTGAAGAAAATGACGCAGACCCTTGAATAAAAATAATGCATCACAGCGTTTTACTTGGATTTTAGCTAAGACTTAGGAAATAAAAAGTCATCTATGTGACTAGAAAGTATTCAGAATCGGTACAGTAGTAATCACTGTAGGTACAACTGTAACATGAACTCAGTTAATGTAGTGTTCATATGAAAATGGTATAAAAGAAGAAAACGCCTATTGAGGTTTCCTGGGTTTTACACATGTTGCTTTTGTTTGTGTACATCTCATTTTAAAAAGTTATATCCCCCTTGTCATTGTATGTTAATTAATGAACCCGTGATTTAGAGGGGAATGGTTAGCTGCTCGCCGTGCTACTGACCTGAGGCAGACTTAGTGAAACCTCTGCCCTCTGTTAGAAAAGCATGAGCTATGTACGATCCATAAATGTGTCAGCAGCAAAGAAAGCATGAAAGGATAAATCACGATCATATGAGGACTTGTGTACAAGGTACCCAGCCATTTCAGATGACATTTATACCGGGCTAACTGATACAAACGTGAAACTCTGCAGTGCTTTTTTCTGAGGGGCAAAAGCTCAAAGACTCCATTGAGGGCAGAATTTATTAGCAGCATTATGTCTTCTGTTGTGGAAGCTGTACAAAGGCCTAATACGAAACAAGTTCTCTCAGAGAGCTTTCTTTTTGCTGTCTTTGCCTTGTTCCCCACTTTGATCCTCATTACTTTATTAGTATCAATACTATAATCCCGATACGTGCAGACAGACCCGTCCACTGCCGTGATAACTTTGCAAGTAAGCCATCTTTAAATATGGTTAAAATTCACAGGAAGGATAATTTCAGGAACCAAATGGTGGTACTTTTCCATGTTTTTCATTTGATCTTTGCTGCTGATATTTCCCTGATCCAATATCCCTGTCTTGCAACAGCGCAGGTGTATTTTGGCACCCTGTGGACATGAAAAGCTGGCATTAATTAGAGAAGTAGGAAAATCAGTTTCACTGCAGATTGTCATGGGATAACCATTCCTAATTCAAGTATGGTACAAAGCAGGATCCTATTCCAGGTCGTTAACCAGGCTAAGTTAATAACTTCTCTTATTTGCTCTATGTGCACAATATCCACAACAGGGGATCTGGATCTGGTTAAGGAGAATTACAGATAAAAGAAAAAGAATAACAAGGAACATAGTAAATTAAATGCACAGATAACATAAACTTGAAAAGTGGGTAGGCAGTATGGGAGACAATAATGGAGACCAGAATTCTCCAGCTATTGATTGAAGGACCACCAAGAAACTAAATTTAAACTTACAACTGATCAGAAGGGAGAAACATAGTATGGGAAATTTGAAGGAGATCTGTGGGGTCCTGAGCAAAAGGTGCAAAGGTGGGGAAAAGGAGGGAATCTGGGTTGATCACAGAGGAGTAAGTATGCAAAAATAGAGATGAAGAGGGATAAAAAAGCCTGGTTGCAGGTAAGCAGCTGCTGGTCTATAGACTTGTCCGTCTGAACCCTGCACTTTATCACAGCAGTCTGTCCTGTCTTCTTATTAAATAATTTCTTGACTATCTTTCTGTGTAATTTCACTTTATAGGGCATACTTGTCTGTGGTGCCAGCAACTGGAATGACTGAGGATCTAAGTACCAGTGACTGGGGAGATGGGCATGAAATGAACTCAAGGGTCAGCAAATGGAGTCAGACCACAGGTCATAGGAACCCAAGTGTGTGCGGTGCCAGAAACTGAGAGTCTCACTAAGCACCAGCAAGTGCACTGAGACTGTGGGTTGTAGGTCCCTTGTGCCATGGTGCTAGCAAATGGACTTCAGCTAGAGCACAGACATAAACATATGTCTGTGATACCTTACTAGCAACAAGCGTGAATGATAATTTGCTTTTCATAGTTCATTTAAATCAACACGCGTCAAGAAATCAATGTAAAACATTAAAGGGAAGCTGATATATAGGAAATAATTCGACATGTTCCATTTTCAGGTTTGCTCTAAGTGGTACAATTATTCGTTTATTTGTAGTTAAAAGTTATGCAAATATATAATTTGGTAACTAATTATTGTAAGGGAAGAATTTTCTGGTTTACATTAAAATGTTAATCTCTGGAGGTTAATTTTCATTCATTCAGACCTCCCATGTCAATATTGACGATCGCCTATGAGGCAATGCTCATGTGACCTTAGCACAATAGATGCCCCCCACCTCTACTGTTTTTGTGCAAAACATGCCATGAAAAACCTACGGAGTTGGCAGGAGACCTGCAGACTCAAGTGAATAGTGCCTGGGATGCATGTTGAAGAGAACCTCTATGCAGCCTATATCTGCATTTACCTTGACAACTTGTAACATTGATGTGGTATTAATGCTTTAGCAGGAGGAGGATCTAAATTTCACATTTGCCAGGACCCTCCTTCCTTGGCTAGGGATCGATGAGTTGGATGATGGGACTGTCAATCTCTCTGCTACCCTGGAAAATACAGGAAATGGAACTACCACAGCCATGCAAGCACTGCAGCCAGAAGTCACTCAGGTGTCACAGTCACTATTCGGAAGTGTCTAGCTTGAGAACTGCTTGCTGACTGCAGAAGGTGATGTTTGCGTGTTAGTAAATGCCACATGCTGTTGTCTGTGTAAACCAAGATCGATGCATTGAGACAAATCCTAAGAAATTCTGGGAACGACTAAGGCCCTTGCATGAGGTGACAACCAAAAATACCGATTGGCGAATTGCTGAATTATGGCCATGGCTAATCTCTTGGTTCTCAGATCTCAGGGTACTTATTAGAAGATTTTGCCTATTCTTTTTGAAATTATCTTATTTTTTGGCATTGCTTATATTTGGGGTTTTTTTTTAGTATCAGAGGATGAGGCTCTAGATTGTGTTATAAAGCATTTTCCAAGTTGTGTTCAAACCACACCCCAACACGGGTTGGGGGCCACTGGTTATAAGTGGATGCTAACCCTGAATTGTAATCTCTTTTTACAGCTTCTCTTATAGCATTTGGGAAGACACCATAGCAATCACCTCCCAGATGCTCATGCAATGGATGCTTGGTAGAGGTGATTTTATGGTACTTATCTTGTGATGCACCAGTTTTTGACTCCTGGCTACATAAATTATTTCCTGCAGGTGCTGGAACATCAACCTCACCTAGCTTACTATATAGCTAACCACTTGCTTAAGACCACTCTAGCCTGTAACTCCATATCAAGTGATGATCTGAGAGAATCCAGGGGTGGAAGTAACACTCTGCCTCCTGACATCCTGCCCTTTGACAGACATAGGCAGGGTACTGCCCACATTCCATGTAAGGTGTGATTCTCTCAAATCACAGTACTACTGGTGGAACCAAAGGGTGGCATGCTTCTTACTCACATTCAGAAGCTATTAGGATGACTGGCTGTGGCTTCCAGATGACCTAGACACTAAGTGCATGTTCAGGTTCCTCAGGTGGTCTTGAACCTGATCTTCTGCTACAAAGGGTGGGATTTCATTCCCTCAATCCCTGTCTTGAGGTTCAGGGACTTTAGAGACGTGGGAAGAGTGGTTGCCAGTGAAAACTGAGGCAAAAAATTGTTGAGTACCTCAGCCTTCTCCTTGTCAGTTGTCACTAGTCCTCCGATCCTACTAACCAGGGGGACATGGAGGTGTAGAAGTGGTAAATTCTCTTTCATCTTCTTTTTCTGAACAATATACCTGTAGAAGCTCTTTTTATCATTTTGCACATTCTTTGCCAAATTCAGCTCCAGCTTTGTCTTAGCTTTCCTGATCCCATCCCTACATACCAGGTGGGATCCCATGCTGGTATTCTACCTTCCTTGCTTGATTTCTTGCAAATGGGAACTGGGAGTTCTTGTGCTCTAAGAAAAATGTCTTTCAATAGCTGCCAGTTCTGTTCTGCTCCTTTATTCCCAAAGAGAGTTTGACAGGGGGTCCAATCCACTAATTCCTTACTCTAAGTGCTACTGCCTATAAAAGACAGTATGTAGGCAAACCTTTTCAAAAGGTAGTTTGAATGAACACAGGCTGAAAAGAAGTTGTTGTCCCAAGGATCAAAACCCAGTACTTAGAATTCCTAGCTGGTACTCACAAGTATTATAGCTATAATGTATCCCAGGGCACGGAAAACTGCATTTGCCATTGTGCTCTTTGCATTCCTCTGGAGAGGCAAGTGGCAACAGAGTGCTGTTATACTTGCCTACATATGGATTTTGGAACATACATTATGCATTTTTAGCTGTAGACTGTAAATCTAGTGCAATCAGGAGATGGTTCTTTGCCACACAGCATCAGCAATGCTGGAAATAATTTCATACCTGATAATTCAAGATAGTGTAACTTATGGAAAGAGTAAGTCAATTGTAGTCAAAATTAGGTTCTGTTCCATATTATTTCATAGAAATTTGGGGGACTTTGGACAAGCCATTTTATACTTAGTCTGTTTACCCAACTTCAAAATGGAATTGGTTTTAAAAATTCCTAACAAGAATGCTACTAGGTTTGAATAATTCTTGTGTGTAAAGTACCATAGCTCCACAAATGAGTGGTGCTTTCTGTTTTAAGTGGAAGAGAAGTAATTTTACAGCACTTCATTACAGGACAGGAAATATAATTACAAGATAAATACACCTGTGTTTACCAGAACTGACTACTAGATGTCACTCTTGTTTCACATATGTAGCTGGAAAGACAACTCGCATACAGTAATGCCTCCTCACCATTTGGAATTTATACATGAGTAATCATTTGGTGTCAAAACATAAGGTAAATCATCTTGCTGAAGGAAAAAATCTGGGGAAGGAACAGGAAACTACAGCCCAATTAAAATATCTGTGGAGTAAATTATTCCGCAGGTATTACTTATATATTGGAAACTATATAGATATAGCAGCTTCTTCATCAAGGAATCAAAGTCTTATTTCATAAAGGTGAAAAGGCAACAGGCAGAAGCACTCTGTAGTGAAGTTTCCTTCCCAGAGTGACCAACAGATAGCATGGGAGAGAATCCTTCTGATGAAGCAGCAGAAGAGGGACCTTCTAAACAGACAAAGGAAAGGGGCCTTCTAATATGGATCAGGAAGAGAGTCCTTCTCGGGCAGAATCAGCGCAGGAGGAGGAATCAGATGCAGTGGTAATCACGAAATCCTATGAAGGACTTGCAAAATATGAGAAAGGACATTAGCTGTGATGAAGGTGAGACACTTATCTCCTTGCTGCTCCGATGCTGGTATAATGAGGCCAATAGCATAGACTTAGAAGGTAGAGAAGCTAGACAGTTCGGAAACCTGGCTGGAGACAAAGGTATTGATAATGCAATTGGGAGAAAATCACACACTCAGTCTCTAGGGGTCAGCCATAAAAGGGCAGGCATCCCTTTAAGGATGATATTGAATGCCACGTGAGCAAGTGGACCACCATGGAGAAAGGTATTAAGTACCTGAGAGAATTAGCTGTGTGAGAGGTGATTTACGGTGATTGGTGAGTGAATGTGGACCCCGATGAAATGCCATGGAAACAACCTATGTTGCGGAAGTTTGTGTGCAGAATGCAGCATGGATGTATTCCCCCACATTGCCAACAATGGTCTGGGGAGGATCTGATGCAGATACACCAACTGTAAATGAAGTGGCTCACAGAGTGGCTCCCCTCACTGTAGCAGCCATGGAAAAACTGGCTGAGAAAACCAAGAAAATGGCCAGGAAAATGGCTGAGCAAATTGAGAAAATGATTGAGAAAATGATTGAGAAAATTACTGAGAAAGATGAGAAACTGTTTGATAAACTGTTTAAGAAACTGACAAACTGTCCAGGATGGAGGAAAGATCCCACTCTTCCCCTGCATGGACCCATGTCACAGCCATTAGAAGAAGACACTCTCCTATGAGACTGGCTCAAGAGAGACAGACCATGCCACGAGATACCCTGTGGCATTGCCTCCACGACCAGGGAGAGGACATGAGGAAGTAGGATGGACAACCTGACTTGAGAACAGAAAGAAATCACCACAGCAAATGTCGTTCAGAGGCTGCAAGGAAGTCGTGCCACCTAGTGAAAACGCTTACAAAATTCTACTGGAGGGAATTATTCAGGAAAAATATTTTCATAAATTTAAGCTTATTTCTAGTGAGATTTGTTACGTCCACCCTCACTTCCCCATTTGCCATAGAAGGCATTTAAACATTCTTTTCAGACGCAATATACCTTTTTACTATTATCTGTATCACTGATGGAGAAAAATAGCTAGAGTCCTTAAATTGTTCCTCAAAAATCACAAATGGATAAGATAAGAAATATACATTCATAAACTAAAAGGTATGTCAAGAATGAGTGATTATTGAAGACATATATGCCCAACTTAAAAGGTGACAGCATCTCCTCTCTTATAAGCTGGTTTAGCTGACATTAAAGCTAACATTTCAGACACCTTACTGAGACCCTACATCTTGAGACGTATGATAAATGCTTTTGAGGTCATGTTGACACGTTCAGAATAAATTCCTTTGTTGAATTCACATGCTTTCTCTATCCAGTCCTACATAGTTCAGATCTGATTTATCTCTTTCAGAAATGATATTTGACATTGGATGGAACAGTCAGCCTTTTGTAGATTAGTTGAGACTATAGGAAGTAGCTGTGGAGATAATGACTAAGGAGGAGAAGGGAAGTCTTTCAGTCTTGTTGCAGTGCTTGTAACATGTCTTTAAGTAATAGATTCACTAGTAATTATTCATTCCCCACAGAAATGCTGAAGAAACAAAGCAAATTAACTGATAGAAAAAGAGAGCTAAATTGTTTTTGCAAAAGGAAGTACAAGTGTTTGCTTGAATGTACATCTTTTTATCTAAGATGAGTATTTCCATAACGTCTTTTGATTAAATGTTGGCATAAAGGTATATTTGCAAGCAGAATTTGTTGACATTTACAGCACAACTCAAATAAATCCACAATGTTAATATTGTTCCCTTCACATCCAGCCAACTGTAGGCAAAGGGACAAAGTCAGCTTGCAAGCAAAACAAAAAACATGCTTAATGGCACAAAACTACTGTGAAGGAATATTCTCAATATGCTCAGGGATCCAGGAAAGATAAAGAACAGACAGGAATGGGATATCTCTCAGTGGGCAAGGCAGAGAGCTTTCAGGAAAGATACAATATGATGGCATCCCCTACTACTCATTATTTATTCTAATCAGAAGACGTTTCTAAATACAAAGATCGCAAATAATGCATATTAAAGCTGATGAAAAATTGAGTATTTTATTTTTAGATGTTTTTGGAATAGAATCTGAAGACAATTAACAGTGGAAGTCCACATCTGAAGAGATATTTGGGAACTCAAAGGTTAGAAAGAGAATTACACTGATACCTTTGACAAGGTAGATATTTCTTAAGATTATATCTTCTTACTTCTTATTTTAAGAACACAACATTAAATAACAAATGCCTAAAGTGGCAAAATATTTTTCAGCATGTCTTTGTTAAAGAACATGAAAAGGTATACTGGAAGCTAGAAAAAAAGCAACATCTTAATGTTTGTTTATCCAAAGTATTTGTGTTCTTTTGAGACCCACAAGACTTGGATAGAATTCTTGTAAGATTAGTATTTCTTCTGAGATTTCCAGTCCTTACTGCTTCTGATCCTAATTTTATATAAAGAAAGACAGAAAAAATCCCATGTGGCTGTGCAATTCACTACCTTAACAAAACTGGTGGGAAAATAGCCTTAAAGTAGCCATCTTCAATTTCTGAAATTTATGAAGCTAATCAGCCATCCTGGGTAATATCATTCCCCCAAAGCATTACACTCAAAAGTAAACTACAGCCTATAATTTGGAGATACCTGTGAATTTTAAGTTTCCACAGTCATTATTTAACATTTGGCACTTAACAACCTATATATACAGTAAGAACCTCAACAGACACATTCGTTGCCAAAAATTGAGAGCATAAATAACTTATTTAATATTCAAAGAAGATCATGTCCTTGGAGATGAGGATCTTATTGTCCTCTTATGAGGGGTGGCTGAGGGAGCTGGGATTGTTTAGCCTAGAGAAAAGGAGGCTGAGGGGACACCTTATCACTCTTTTCAAATACCTGAAAGGAGGTTGTAGAGGGGCAGGCGTCAGTCTCTTCTCCCAAGTAACAGACAATAGGGCAAGACGAAATGGCCTCAAGTTGTGCAAGGGGAGATTTAGATTGGACATTAGGAAAAATTCTTACACTGAAAGGGTTATTAAGCATTGAGACAGGCTGCCAAGGGAAGTGGCTGAGTCACCATCCCTGCAGATATTTAAAAGATGGGTAGATGTAGTGCTGAGGGACATGGGTTAGTGGTGGATTTTGTCAGTATTAGGCTGATGGTTGGGACTAGATGATCTGAAAGGTCCTTTCCAACCTAGGCAATTCTGTGATTCTATGAAACTTCACATTTCTTTTACATGAATGTTCACACCTATAAATATGACTCTGGAAGTCTTTCTTTAGTCACTAGGTAAAACTGAGACCAATTTGAATTCCAGGGAGCATACTCATTAAATACAAGAGACAATACATATTTAATAGGTTATGTGGTCAGGCAATTTATCTAAACCTCAAAGTCCTAACATTGTTATGTTGTCATATCCCGGTCCTGTGTTCTCACCCATTGTCACTTCAGAGTTCTGCACCATTTGGTCTCAGATCTGTTGGAGATGGGATGTTCCTGGGTCTACATGGAGGTACATCTAGCTCCTCCCAGTGAAAGAAACACAGAAACATACAGTGGCTGCCTTCCGTTCGGATTAGTTCAGACTCAGTACCATTACTGTGATCTGGTATCTATGACATTAAGCAGATACAACAAAAACAATTTTAATTCATTTTTAAATAAGAAGTCAACATAATATTGCCTCTAACTGTATTTATTATTATGAATCCAGAAGAAATTGCTATTTCTTGCTTATATGTCGAACAGCAACAGAGCTGCGCCCCTGTATAAACTGCGTAAACTCAGTTATCACTGAAGAATTTCTCACCCCCTTTTAAAGACAAGAAATCAGGTAGAATCCAAAGATTTCCTCTGAGTAATGTTACGTCTGACTGTTAGGAAGCTGAAATTAGTCTAGGTGACTCCACAACTCCATGTGTATTTAAACAAATTGGTTGACATTTAGGCATGTTCCTGAAACACTTTACAGGTTAAAGGAGAAAACCAGGATAATTTATTTCTGGTTGTTAAGCACAATAAATCATTGCTGCTACAGCTCACATCTCACATAGGAAAAGAAAATCTTTTCCTCAATAGCTTAATCCTTAGAGATAATAAAACATCCTTTAGTAAAGAAGCAAGTATTTCAAACAAAATGAAAACAGAATCACTGAGATAAACAGTGGACTGCTATCATGAACAGATGCAAAAGCATGATAGTGTGCACTATTGCAAGACTAGAATTAGGTTGGAAACATATCCTACCAATAACAATGTAATGATTATGACTTGATCTTTATGAAATGCCCCTGGATGTACTAAAAGCATTGGAAATGAATAAGAATAGGTGAACCTTAGCTTGAATAATACACTTAAAAGGGAGTGAAAGAAAGAAAAAGAGTTAGAAGAAGTGGGAAAGAGGAAATAAGAGAAAAATTGGACTAAATGAAGGGTTTCTTGGGGGTTCTCAAGTACAAGATGACATCTATTGCTAGAATAGTTGTGCCTGGAGTTAGTAAATGTCTAGGATTGAGACTGCAGATTCGTGGAGCAAAAAACAGATCAGCAAAGGGTAAAAGCAATACAGAAGTCATTGCTAATGCTCAGGTGCTTCAAGCTAAATTAGTTCAAATTGCTGGATTCCTCACTGTCTTTGAAGAGTAATATATCTTTCAAAAGCCTCAAGATCCAAGAGACTTGTTTGCTCCTTGTATCAAGCCAAAATCAGCTCATGTTGTACATGTGAATTCAGTGCACCAACCAAATGCAGAATGAAGGCGCTTCTGCTTCTCAGTAAGCTGCTTGCTGATTTGTTTTCTTAATAATCAGAGCTTGCATTCCTCACACTATTGGGAAACAATGAATGCTCCTGAAATCAATGCTCTGTCTGAGTGCATGCTTTATCCAGAGCTGCCAAAACCCCAGTCCTTATATACAGCCCTTTCCAAACAACCAGACAATCAGATGGCCTTAAGAAACTATTTTTTAGCCTTGCAGCACACTATAGAAAACTGACAAAGTGTGCTCAATATAGCTCTAATAATAGAGAAGACATTAGCAATTACATAGCTATAATACGAGAAAGTTTTCCCCACAGGAAGACTATATTGCCATGGTAACTAAGAAAGGAAGTCAATTTAACGTAGCAGCTCACATTTTCCTCATTTTCTGTATCAGCATTTGCTCATGGCAGTTACATTATTTAGAATGAAAGACCTTTAATCAAAGACATAAACTTTCTGGAAGCAATGAGAGTTTGCTTACATTATAGGAAAATAGTATTTTTCCATTCTAATAGGTACACTTCAATATAATTATAGAATTATACAATGGTTTGGCTTGATCTTTAAAGATCCCCTAGACCAACCCTCCTGCCACGGGCAGGGACACCTTTCACTAGATGAGGCAAGAATGTAATATATAGTTACTCTTGAATTTGAGAAATTCACACTAGAAATGCTTTAAATTCCTTTTCAACATTCATCCAGATTTATTTTCTTACATATACTGGCCATAAAATGACATCCAGGAAAACAGCTGAAAGATATTTGGTCTACCAGGATCAGAGCACCCAAAAAAACCCCAACTAGATGGAGAGGTAGATTTCACGAAAGGCATCCAAGAAGGAAGGAAAATAAAGAAAAAAACTTAAGATTGTCAATGAACTCAGAGTGGCTGGGACAGGGTAAAAGGCCACATAGATGCAAAGTATTTGGTGATCTGTTTGAAGCTACAAACTTGATAGTAAGTTAGCTTTTCAATTCTTACCTGTCACTGTAAGAGGTATCTTACAAATACTTCAGCTACAGAACAAAATTCACTGCACTGCACAAAATGGGATGTCTTACACGGAGAACAAATCACATCAATTTGGCAAATGGGTGAGGAACAGAGAGCATAGAAACGGAACTTAACAGGCAAAAGCAGCCAGTTGTAAAATAGGAAAATGGGGATGCATATCTAAAACTAAACAATATGCTGTTCAAGGCAAAATTGAAAGAAGCACAGAGTAGGGTAGCTGATGGGTAGTGATCTCTGCTTGGGAAGGGATCGCTTATCCTTACCTTGCTCTCATTTAAAAACATATATATGTATTGAAAGCCATAGCTGTCAGTATCGACCATAATAGCAACGTCCTGCCCAAAGCTGCATTTGTTGCTTAAAAAACCTCAAAACATGGCTCAACTAAGCCAGAAGATTTAGAAACTTGCAATTATCAAAACAAACAACAAATAGGTATTTTATGAGAAAATTCCTGAAGCTGTAGAAGATAAAAGATCACAGCACCAAAAGACTGGAGAAGATATACTCCTTGGTTCTTTTTAGTATTTTCAGGTCTGAGATGTGTGTCAAAATGGTGATCCCACCCTTGGACTGAACCTGCAGCAGCATAGAATGCCAGAATCCTCTCTGAGGGGGAGTTTAGAAAAAAGGGGGGGGTCCATTCTGAACACCATGACTCAATGGGATGGTCTCCCTTACCCTTTTTGTCCTTGATCTCTGTGAATCATTCTAACTTGAACAAATTCAATTTTCCTTTATATATTTTCCCCTGTAGAAATTAATAGAGTGAACCTTACTATCAAACTTTGTTAAGTCACACTTTTGCAATATCATATTAAAATCACTTTCCTAATACTTTTGACAGCAGTTCTTTAAGTGATTTCAATCATCCATTCACTACAAGCAAGAGTCATGAGATAATAGCAATACATCAAATCAATGAGCAAACAGAGAAATCTTGTGGGAGTTTCTAAATACACAGAAACAAAATCCAGTGCAGGAACACTGTGAGCTGAAAATAGCTGGAGGTGGTGAGATCAGTCAAAGACAACACCATAGTTATTTCCCTTATTCTTCCTCTTCCCTGGTGGGTACATATGTTCACTGTGAGAATCATCTAGCAAAGATGATTATAAAATCATAGACTCTTAGAATGTTTTGGGTTGGAAGGGACCTTTAAAGATCATCTAATCCAACCCCCTGCCACAGGCAGGGAGATCTTTCACCAGATCAACTTGACCGTGAACAATTCTAATAATTGGACACCCACAATTTCTCTGGAAAACCCGTGCCATTGTCTCACCACACACTGTATGAAAAATAAAATATCCTTATATCTAATGTAATTCTACTTTCTTTTGTTTTAAAACCATTGCCCTTTGTCCTGTTTAATAATTTCAGGGGCAGAAGGTGCAAAAGAACACTGAGAAAAATCAGATTAATATACAAGGAAATTGCTGCATGAAATTACTTCAAAAGTATTCTCAGTGTTCTTCAGTAACAGATTGTCTCTCCTTTCTGGAAGTTTGAAAGTGATTGAAAAGAGGTCTTATTTGTAATAAACACTGCCTGAATTTTAATCTCACTTAGGATACCACATCAATCTCCGGTTAAGAGGGACAGAAATACAGTACTCTTACATTTAATTATATTTTGTGAATAAAACTGGAGCACTAGAATTTACTTTGTTTTCATCCTGCTGCTAGTAAAGGTTACCTCTTTAAATAGAGAGTAATTCGGAATCTCATCTGGTATTTTTTCATTCGCCTGTTTTAAATAAACAAACCCACCTGGTGGGTTGTCTTTTCATTCCTATATAGTTATCAGCACAATGTGCAAAATGAATCTGAGAACTAGAGATCCTAACATGAGCTAGCGCAGACTTAATCTGCCATGGAGATTCATGGCTGATCACTTAGTTTACTGACATCCCTTTCCCACAAGCTACAAATCAAGGAGTAACTGATTTTTCAGGAGACCACATTTCTCTTATTTTTCCTACAAAGCCACTGAATGAACATAGAGGTGCAAGATGTAGAAGTGAAACAGATGGTATTCTGCAGGATAAAATTGAAAACAATCTATGAAATGTGATTAAAGGCGCAGATCAAATTAATTGCGGTTTTACTGAGCATTTTATGAGGATGTAAATGGGTATTTAAGCATGAAATTAGATAAATTTGGATCAGGAAACATTCTGGTACTTCTTTTGAAGGATTCCACTTTATTAAATTTGTAAATCTGTTCTCTAAATATTTTCAGGTCTTGATTTCATTGCAAAATTTGGAATTGCATCTGATAGAGTCTGAGTTCCAGGAAGAGCTTCCTGACCAATGTTTTAAAAACTTCCAAGTTTTAAGTACAAGTGAGATATATCTATTTTGCAATTTATCATTTCAGATTACTCAATATGCATTCATAGCTAGCATAATTTTAAACATATGATCCCACTAATTCACTAAGTGATCAGAAACTACCAGTCCAGCAGAAAATCATTAAAATGTTGCATTTTACATCTTATTAGAGTGAAATGCACTTATCTACTTGCCTCGACATATTTTTTTTTTCAAATACATTAGCCAGATCTATATTAGCAAAACTAAATCCAGAAGTCTCTAGCAGTATCATTATATCTAAATTTACCAACAGCATAGTCTTTTTGAATGAAATGATCTAATCCTTCTTCCGTAGAACAAACTATTCAAAGCCAGCACTGTCAGCACCTTTTGTTGTCAGCTTGACGAAGGAGTTGATCCTGTACCAAGCTTTAGTTTCATCTGGAGTTACTTGCCTTTCAATGTTTTAACACTCAGTATAGAAATGTTCTTTTAGTATCCATGTAGTAAAGTAATTCTTTGCTCTAGTTCTAGGAATTTTGAAAACTTCCAAGAAAGCCTTAGGGAAAATTAAGAAGGCAGCAATCAAAGAGGGCTGCTAAGGAGGGAAGTCTGCAGCCTCCCAAGAAATATTTTGACCTACTGTCCCTTATACCTGGCCAGAAACTCTTTAGTTAAAAATGTCACATGTACTGTATACAACAGGTGATATCATGATTTTTTAGTAACATATCCATCACTATTTGCAGCTATACTGTTTTCAAAATTGGTTTTTCAAGGAACAATTATTACACTGCGTTTTGTACACAAACATTTTCCCAGCTTCCAGTTACCTGCTTGCCTGGTTTAAATAATTTTTAGTAAATGGCTGAAGACTGAACAGAGAAACTGCATTATAGGTATAATAATTGGACTGGTCTCAATGATTTAGGACTGTAGGGATTCAATGAGTTCCTAAAATGAAGGTGCGTTTTTATGTATGTGGGAGTCCCAGCAGGATACGGGGCAGATGAGGTGTGTGCGTGTGTGACCATGGAAAAAGTGTGTGAGCCCATTCATCTGAGTGCTAGTGACCGTCAAGCTGGGCTGACTAGTGAACCTGTGGACCAGAATCCTGGGATCTGGGTAAAGGTACCAGGCAGACTGAGGGGCCATGGTGGTACTCACGGGATGCACAAACATGTGTGCTTGAGGATCCAGAAAGTGAGGACAGATGGGCTTTCCCTAGGGAGCTTCAATCCTGACCAGACAGAAGGAGGAAGAGAACTTGGCTACCTACACTTATGTTTTACGTGAGTCCTGGCAGTACTTTTTGTGGATGTTGGTGAAAGCATCACCTTTGTCTATGACAGTCTGTGCAGCTGACCACGTCAGTCCTCTCTCTGTGTGTGTGTGTGTGTGTGTCTGGGATGCACACTCAGCCTTGCTACTGGATGAACCTGCACCCGGAACAGCAGCAGCCACATTCAGCAGCCTGGAGTGGAGATACTTGTGGGTCTCCAGGCACAGCGGGCTGGGGTCCAGCAGTGGGGCAGGAGGAATCCCTGGGTTGTGGTGCTGCTGGAGGTGACAGACACTTAACATCCTTTAACACATTTGCATAGAAACTTGCGGTAAAAATTATGTGAATGTACAAGTGTGCAATTGCACTTTAATGAGGAGCAGATTTTATTGGACTGGTACGCACAGTTGCAAAGACCACAAATATAATCCAGAACAGAAATTTCAAATACCTAGAGTCAAGTGCAGGATTTGTAGAGGGTTTTTTTTTTAAGAAATATTTACGCTCTATTGTGGGATTTAGAAAAGCATTCCCACCTTACCAGATGGGAAAAAAAAAATACATGCACAAAAAACCTTCTGAGCTTTGTAACAAAGCTCAAATGGTAATGACATTTGTTCTGATGCCTTTTAAAAGATGTTCATTATATTTTTCTTAAAAGAATTCTCAAGTATTTAGCAGAATTTGAAGTCATGATTTAATTTCCTCATAGATGAAAAAATTAAAAAGGTTCTTTGCTCCTCCTTGCATCCTATTTCTCAAGACATGTAGAAACTTAGTATTTTATGACCATATTGGAATGGTTATATGTATGCATGTATATACATATATCAGGGGAAAAGTGATAGCTGTGATGAGTGCGCTTAGAAGGCTGACCAATAAAGCTAGCTTTAAACTTCAAACTGCACTGAATTCATTGGCAGCAGAGCTCATGCAAACGCCTTATACAGTATTGATTTTCATCGTTAAAGCTATTAATCATAAATTAGCTATGAGTGCAGAATTCCACGGAGCTGATACTATGCAGTGATCCCTGTTGGCTGTGATTCTTCATGATTCTTAGTTGCTGGCTGTGAGAAAGTAACGGAAGATTGGCGAGAAGGTCTATAAACACAATCCAAGTGACTTGCACGTGAGGTGCTGGAGAACACATATATCACACTAGTTGTTGTTTAGTTTTATGTGCTCAACAAGTAGAACATCTGCACGGAGATAAAGAAGGCCTGGGATGGACCCAGGGGCACCTTATTGAACACACCCGAGATTCCTGCCCTGCTGTTGAAGAAGATCAAAGCACAGCGGAAAACTCTGCCTGCCTGAATCCTTGAAATGTAGGTGAGAACAGCAAGCATGAGCCCTCGCTCTCTCACTCCCTTGCTAACGAGGACTCTCTTGCTAATAAGAACTCTCTCTTGTTCTGTAGTGCCTGCGTGCCCTGCTTGCCTCTGCCTCTGCCTGGGTGCTGCTTTGGAGTTTCCCCAATCCATGGGGTATCAAGATTAAATTTGTTCTTTGCCTCTCATCTGTGTTTTTTCAGTTGTTCCTGCATCCTGCCTGCATCGGCTCACACACTGGTCAAGGTGATCATGCTGGAGAACACTTAGAGGAGATAACTTAGAAATGAAGTGGGCATGTCTTCTTGCTTCTGCCATTTTCTTCAATCATGCCTGTGGGATTTATATGCTGTTCCTCCCCACCCAAAATGCACTATCTCCTCTGCTCTTAGTACTTCTTATCTTGTGGGGTTTTTTTGTCGGTCTCACTGTTTATTTGGAGGATGTCCTACCTGCAGTCCCATCTTGTCCTTAGGCCACTCTAAAAGAAGGCTCTTGTTCCTTTCTGTTGAGCTACTATTCTGGAAGTATTGGAGTGTTTAAGTTTCATTGTAGCAGACCAAAGAAAATGAACACAGCTTTCCAGGGTAGTGCTTTGAGCATACAGCTGAAGACAAAATCGATGTGAATTTGAAGAAAGCAGGAGCAGTGAATGCAACAGAGGGAGCAGGCTAGCCACTTTGGTATTGCTGGATCATCTCTGATGTCTAGATCCCAGGGTTAGAAAGACCATGGACACTTATAAATGGTGTACGAAAGAGAACTAATGGAACCACAAACCAGTGTCAGAAAACTCTCTAAACCTATACAGTTGGCATCTGTATTAAAAATTTTTTAAGAGTCTATAGCTTAGAAGTTGAAAACCATTGCTCTGTCATATAAAAGACTACATCTACGTACATCTGCTTATATCTATGCACAAAGAAGAACACTATCTACAACCTCTGCACTTCTCTTGATCTATAGGGAAGAAGTGATTAGTGTTATCAGAGATCCAGATAATCAAAAAATATAATTACAAGCATAGTGGGATTTTAGGCTCAAGTGGGATAACAAACCACAATGCTCTGCCAAGACTGAGATGCTGACAGACTCCTGGGGAGTTAAAATGAAATTACCTAAAAAATCTAAAAGTATTTCTAAACATCTGCTAATTAAAATCTGGCATTTTCATCTATGAATTGTCCAATATATTTCTACAGCACAGTTACATTTTAATGTACTTCCCAGGCTACTCACAAAAATACTATATTGTATTCAGTGTCACTATTTTCTGTATGTGCAGTTAGTACCTTATCCACACTGTAAATCTGTTGATTCTGACTGGCATTCCTAACCTCTATAGATACAAACTGCAGGATTATAGATCTTTACACATGAGCAATACCTGCAGAAATCATCGGTGCTTTCTGAGGACTGAGTGATACAGGGAATTATGATTTTAGGAAAAGAATCAGTAAAGACAAAGAACAATAATTTTGTAGGTTAAATAAAAATACAGTATAAACTTTATTACATGCATAAAAGTGAGATATGGAAATAATAGCATTGGGTTTCTGAGATAAAGTCATGTGTGATAGTTTCATGCAAATTTTGCTCATGTTGCTCACGTTTCTCTCAACATATCTATGCAATGTAAGCACAAGCAACCGTATCAGCTTGCTCCTGGTTATGAAGTCACATACAAGAGATCCTGTGTAGCTAAAGTGGATGTCATGATTGATTATGAGCTGTTAATTTTTGCTCATTTTTTTAGTATTTATCACCAACTGAGGGACTAATAATATATTCTTTTTTTCTTTTACTGTAATTGTATGTAAAATGCTATGTGTGTTAGCTCCCTAACAGGACTAATTTTTAGACATAGCAACAAATGCTCCCTGTGTCAAATACATACAAAATTACATAGAAATATCAATCTATCTTATTTGAACTAAATCAACAAATAACTACACTGTTCCACTTGACTATAATGCTGACTACTATGTGAAGTAAATAAATTACCCCTGTTTATTTATGGAAATAGTTTTAAATCATGCCATTTCAGCAGTCATTTCAGCCACTCGGAAAGAAAATACTATCTTTACAGGAAGGAAGACTAACATTTGACTTGATTTTTGTAGGCAAGCTCATTGGCTGAACTCAGCTCCTAGAAAATTATATGGAATAAAAAGCAATGTATACATATAGTACACCTCTTTTCCCTGGGTTTTTAAAGCTGCTCTTAGGGAAGAACAGAGAAGAGCAAAAAGTAAGAAAAAACATTAATGCTTTTACTTACTAATAACCAGATACTGGCCAATGAGACAGGGTATTCACCAGAGAGAAAACGACCAGCAGCTTACCCAGTTCCCTTGGGAATACCTATGATTTGCTTCCTGTTGTTCTCATTTGGTTAATTTTTCCCATAGCTGAATTCCCAAGGCGAATAGAATATGTTATGCTGTGTCAGCAGAATTCAGCGGTGCTGGGTTTCATAACTAAGAAAATCTGAAATTCATGAGGATTTGCTATAGATTATTATCCTCTTTATACTTCATCCTTTTAACTAACAAAAATTATGCATATGAATTTGTGAATGTAGGATCTCATGTTTATTCATTGTGCATTACACTACTTTGCAAGGATCAGATAAGATTGAGCCAGTAGAATTAACAGAAGAAAAATCAATATATATTTCCCATACTATTGTGGGTTGATTTCACGAAGATCACAATACCTTAATAGGGCAAAGAAGATATATTTGTGTTATAAAATATAATTTTTGATAGAATGTTATTATTTCTGTTTGTCCTAGAAACAACCTCTTATTCCTTACAAGAATTCTTATGCTGAAGATGCTGTTCTCAGAGCTAGTGGTTATTAAACTAGCCCATAAATCATGTAAAGAAATGTACGACAGGTGAGCAGAACTTGTGTAAAGGGAATGAGCACGGCAGTTTAGCTCTTGCTGCTGTAAGCAGTCACAGCACTAATGAAGTACCTGGAAGTACAGCAATTTACACAGTTGAAAATCTCTTCTAAGAATGCCTTTGAGATTCTCCAAGTACTGCAGCCTTCCGCCCTGCTTGTGATGCTTTTTGCATCATCCATTCTGCCTGGATGTTAGTAACATTGAAGGACAGACCAAATCAGAGCACTTTTGGAGTCTTTTTGACTGCCAGCTACACTTGGGCTTACTAGAAACCCACAGGTGAGGCGCTGCGAAACTATCACTGATTACACTTTTATAATTATGGGAACATTCCGTTTTATTCTGGATATAAAAGTATAACAAACTAAGGCAACCAAATACTGTCTTTATGTTCAAATCATAGAAGATATCAAGGGCCAAAGAAAAACTTAGCAACTTAGCAACTATTTTGAATTCACTTTCCTTGCACTGAGTACTGTTGCAGTTTAAATGTCTATTTTCCTTCACTTTGCAAAACTATTTGTTATAAAACAGAGCTCACGTCCCACAAAATAACCTAGCTTATTAATATTATCTCATTGGAGAGATGGTGGCAAAAATAAGTACTCCTACAGCATGAAGTTAGGATGAAACAATTGTGGAGGATCATAACTTCTTGTAAAAAACAATCCATGCATACAAATTAAAAACTGAGCAACCTTAATTTTGAAGCAGCAATCTCTATCTCTAATGTCAGTAATCTTTAATCTTAAAAAATAAGTAGTTAATTGGAATAAATGACATAAATCTTTCCTCCCTTCTTCTCTTTCTTTCTTCTTCCTTCCCTTGGATTTTTTCCTTGGTTTTTTTTTTAGTTTGGGTTTTTGGTTGCTTTCTTTTTTTTGTTTATTTGTTTGTTTGTTTGTTTTATCAAGGATTTTGCTAGTACAGACACAGCATGTGTTTGCAATTCCATATGTAGACTTAAGCTATTTTTTTAAAAAATATTATTGTACATGTCTTTCCTTGGAAATGGAACTAGAGGGGAGAAAAAATAATCTCCTGTATTTTTTTTCAGAATATTAAGGAAAGTTTGTATTCAATTTCCATATGAGAAAAGATTGACTGATATTTTATTCTCAGAAGAAAACATTTCAGTCAGACTTTCACCTGGAGCGGTCCAGCATGTGTTGATGCCAATGAAATTACATAAATTCATCTTCTCCAGTATTTAAGCCCTTAAAATGACAAAGAAATCTGCAAGTTTTTATTCGGAGTTTCTGAATGTGGTAAAATATCAACATAGAGCAGGGGTCAGCTTTCTGAGTAATACTAAATGTATGTGCATATCACAAAAAATATTAGGCTGACGTTCAATATTCTAATGAGTTGATGGGGGTTTTTTTCATCAGTTTTCACATCAGTGACTTTCTGCATAATTGAGATATTGAAATGCATTTAGGAAAGGCACAAAAAGTTATGATAATTTTATTCTGTCGAGGCTAAAGAAATCCTGACTGAGCTCTTCTGAATGGGTTGGAAAACAACTTCTATGCTCAAATGCTTCCTGTAAGAGCAGGAGGCTATGCACGAGTATATAGGCAGAGTGTAAATCAGATGGCCTTGCAATGTAATAGCCGGTTATGTTACCCTTCTCAGCTCATTTGCAACGTTCACTAGGGGAAGTGGGCAAAATGATGCATCTTTAATGGGTACATAATCTACAAATCTGTATCACGTCTTTTAAGTGTTTAGCTATCCATAGTTTGTTACAAATAGAAAAAGAATGTAGTTCCATGAAAAATACCCTTTTTTGGTGTGTATTTTTTCTCTTAAAGTAACATGATAAGTACAAAATGGATTCTTATCCAAGAAAGTCAGAAGGAATAATATGAAATCCCCATTACCTATTTAAAAAATATATATTTTTTTGCCTCCAAGGACAATGTTCTCAAGTGTCCTTCACCTGGACAGTAGTTGGCATTCCTGAAACACAAACATAACTATCTATGTCTGTTTATCAAAAAAGTGCACAGATATGATAAGTGTATCAGCATAAAACATCCTTTCTCTGTTATGCTGGCAGAGGAAATAGAGAACTCTTCCTGAAAAGCTGTGCTCACTCACTTGTAAGTCAATTGTAATAATTATGCTGTGTTCAAAGGCTAGGAGATTTTGTTATAATACATGAATTTTTTCAGTTCTTCTTCTTTGTCTGCTGCTGAAGCTTTCTGGCTTCTATTTCCTTTCTAATATGCAGACAATATATTGCTAAGTCAAGATTTCAAGATCTCATATGGTGAAAAGAAGTATGAAAAGACATATATATAATAATGACCTTTAAGAAACCTGGCTTTAGTCCTCTTCTATAATTGTCATGAGTTCTAGAAATGATCTAGTGACATAAATACTCATTTAATGCTTATTTATGAATACTCATTTATGATGGGATAATTCTGGTTTCAATACAGAATGCTTCATTTACATACCTTACACTTTATTTCACCAATTTGGAATGACATTCTAGTGCAAGCACAATCCGTATTGAATTACTGTACCGAAAAGCCACACCCTATCCCTAGATCCAGACTTTTAACTACAGGTGAACTCAACTTTGAAGTGAGTTCCTGCTGTTTGATTACATTAGAGCAATCAAATCAGCTAGGATAAATAGCAGCTCAGTTAACACACTGGCAAGCAAAGGATGAACTCCTTGATATCTTTGGGCAACATTAAATGCCTGTTTCCTTGAGAAGAGGGCTAACTTAAGCCCAATGAAAAAGGTTACATGAATAGGAGGAGGAGACCATTACATAAAGATACTAATTGATAGTTATCCTGAGGTTTTTACCTGTTGACTACTTTTTTGCTGTAGGAAGAAGGGCTGAAGCTTTGTTGTTTTCAGCTACCTTATTTAATTTCTGTGAATCAGGCACATTTGTTTATTAGGATAATTTTGAAAACATAATTTTGGATGTGTGGATTTATGGATAGAGGCTCCAAAATTGTTACTTATTTTTAGGTTGTTTCAGGTAGCCCACTATTTCAATGGCAGAAGAACTCAACACGGTTATATAATTCTAAATGTAAGGTAAGCTTAGCAGTTAATTGTAATAATTGTAAAGAATTGTAAAGAATAATAAGTACTTATTAGATTTTAGCCTAACAAAAGTTTTATTTAACCCTAAAAAATATAATTCAGCTGTAACGGAATATTTACATTTCTTTGTCTTCACTTACAGACCAAAACAAGGAAAGAATGCAGTTGAACAAAAGGAAGGTTTCACAGGTCATTGCCATGGGCAGGGACACCTCCACTAGAGCAGGTTGCTCAAAGGCCCATCCAGCCTGTAGGTCTCCCAGTCCCTGCCTTCTGCGACTTGGGCCATGTGGCTAGACTCACAGGGGAAGACTGAGGCAAGAAAAGTCATTGAGGACCTCATGACATTCTTGAAAGCAAAGGCATATGTATCATGTCATAATCCTCCCCATTTTTCACAGAGATACTATAGCATGTACACTCCAGCTAAGGATGAAAAGTTTAAAGAAGGGACATACTGAGACTAAAAAACAGCAGCGAAATTATTTGGATTTATTCTGAACATGTATTCTGTGCTGCAGGTGGCAATGAAATTAATGTAAGAGATCTACTGACAACTTCCTATAATGACTATCTCATTTTCATGATCATGAGTTTTGAAATATTGCTTGATTACCTAAATTCTTCAGCCTGTCTTCTGAAATTGAAGCATAAGGTGTGTAAGATTGAGATAGAGATCAAAAACTGGAAACCTCTACATACAATATAGGAGTTGCCAAAACAATTTACTGTATGAAGAGTAGAAATTTCTCAGGGATGCATTACTTTTGTGTTTGGTAGGGAAAGCATACCGTAAATTGTGTGTCCTAGAGGAAAATTACATTAGTTTTCAAGGGAAGCAATCAAGCCTGAAAATACATTTTCTCCATCTTGTATTTTTTAGCTATTATGTTATAATGTGGGCACAGTGTTTGTATCCTGGCACTGAAGCAACATCTTTGCAGATTACTTATGATGAGATTTAAAAATGCAAGGGAAGTAGGAGGTAAAATTCTGTAGTGTTATAATTGCTTTAGTTTTACCCTTTTTATAAAGCCCCTCTGCTCTAAATGTTGTGGGGTTTTAAGACAATTTAGCTAGAAGAAAATGATAACAGCTTTAAAGTAATGTTTTTAATCTGTAACTAAACAAAATGTCCAGATTAAATTGACTCAACACATTCAAATCTTTAAGATATCATGAGGTTCTGGCAAGTAAAACACTTGGAGACCATGCTGATCCATGCAACTTCTCCTTAAAAGTAAGCAGGAAGAGGTAGAAGTTGTCCTCACGTTAATGTTGGTGTTTATTGTTAGTGTGCCTTAGAACAATAGAAAAATTCAAGTTGGAAAGGACTTTTGGAGGTCATGCAGTTTAGATTTCTGCTCAAAGCAGAACTAGCTCCATAGAGTGAGAAGCATTGCTCCACAAAAAGTATATATGGCACTTCCATAGCAGTTACATTTCAACATGAAAAAATGCTAAGCTGTATAAAACCTTCAGTTGTATTTGAAAAGCCTATGGTTTAAAAATACTATAGGTCATATCCTTTGCCTCTATATTACTCTATATCAAATATGCTCATTTTGCCAGTGTGATGTTCTGTTCTCAAATTCCCCTTCAGCTCCTAAAAATATTTTTCCTTTTTTATGCAATATTATGAATAACAAAGATCCTGCAGGCAAAAACATGAATTCAGTTATACTATCTCTACACAAGTGCACTTTTGCTGATCCCAAGTAAATGTATGCCAGAAAGTATTAAGATGTATTCTCTAGGGAAATAAAACATAGCAGACCAAATCTTAATAGTCACTGGTGGGTTTTTTTTGGAAGTCTGTGTAGGATATGACTTTCACAGTTTTAGACACATGCCTGAAAGATACTCAAGTTTGCTGATGACACAGAACTGGGAGGGGTGGCTGACACACCAGAAGGCTTTGCTGCCATTCAGCAAGACCTGGACAGGCTGGAGAGTTGGGTGGAGAGGAACATAATGAAGTTCAACAAGGGTAAGTGCTGCACATCTAAAAGGTGGGTGTCAAGAGGATGAGGCCAGAATCTTTTCAGTGGTGCCTGGCAACAAGAGAAGAGGCACAAACTGGAACACAGGAAGTCCCATCTCAACATGGGGAAAAACTTTTACTTTGAAGATGACAGAGCACTGGAACAGGCTGCCCAGAGAGGGTGTGGAGTCTCCTCCTCTGGACATATTCAAAACCCCCCTGGATGCATTGCTGTCCAACCTGCTCTAGGTGACCATGCTTTGGCAGGAGGGTTGGACTAGGTGATCTCTGAACGTCCCCTCCAACCCCTGCCTTTGATTCTGTGATGCTGGATTAGAGCAAGTGAAATAATTGCAGGCTATTATCTATGCTAATCTTAGCATAAAAGGGAAAGAAAGCAGGGAACAGTAAGCTCTGATGTTCTCCAGAAAAAAAATAGAAATATGGATTTACTTCCTTGGTAGTGATTCCATCTTCTCTGTCCCCATCTGATAAGATCATTATATATGTTTTCCATAACTAATAGTGAGTTTTACTTTGGACAGGCAAAGGGTTTAATTATAGATAAAGAAATTCAGTTTCAGCTACTACAGCTATATTTACTAATAGGAAAAGGTAAAACTATTGTGAATGCAAATGCTTAGCTATTTTAAAGAAGGCATGTGAGTTTTGAAACAACAAAACAAATATTATTAATTTTTCTATTCTAATCAAGGCAACCTGATAAGCTTTTAATGGATAAGATTTAAGGCAATTCAGGCAAAATTGAATTGTACAGCTTCGTGCATGACACAAAAAGTAACTGTGAGGTAGGATGTCTGTGTACTGCCAATATTTTTGCTCTTGACTGCAGATACTGCAAGGATCCCTTATTTTTACCAGGACTGAATGATGTCCTTCCTTCCCAACTCCTTTCTTTTCTTTTCAATAGGACCATGTTGGTGGCCAGCCCAGCCATAAAATTCTGAAGCCATCTCTGTGAACCCATTTCTGATTCAAAGGGAGAAAATTGTGGAGAGTTGCTCTGGTTATTGGATCCTTTCCTGATTTCTGCTCCCCTCCTGTGCTGTGTGAAGGGGATATGAAGCTGAAGGTGCTGAGTGAGATTTGCTGTATGGAATGAGGCAGAATGTCTGGCCATTAATAGGGCTTATTTCTCCCTCCTAGCAGTCTGCCCTTTTGGGCAACTGCCTCATCTGCTCGTTAGTAACCCTGGCTTTGCTAAGAAGTGTTGAGAGCCTCGCAGAAGACACTGTGTTTGAGGAGTCACATCATGCCTTGTACTTAAGGCTTGAGAAAACTGTATACATATAATTTGCATATATATAATATAATGTATTTATAATATTTATATATAATTATGTAATATCATATATAATATATACTAATTTTTTCCATTATATGTTAAAAAGAATGGACATTTTAACAGACAAGTCTTTTTTTCCCATTAATCAGTCAAATTTAAAGCATTTTTCTGTAAAAGCAACTATCATTATTGTTAGAATGAGTAATAATTTAAATGATGCTTAGAAAGGGATTGATATTTCATTATAACAGTATGATGACTACTGCCTCGCTGAGTGGGGAATTTGTTGAAACACATAATGATTTTACTGCACTAAATTTTCTTAGAATAAAATAGAATAGCTCCAGCAGGTTTATTTGTGATTCATGCTGGAACACTGAACATAAAACACTACAGATACTCCTTTGGAAAATGGCCCAAATCAGGCTATGTTTACTTGAAAATAAATATTCTGTATTTTAGGAGGGTGCATGACTTGGGTAGGCTGTTATATGGGCCATCTACTCACTGCAAAAATATTGGCAACTGTGCCTGGAGAACTACCTTCCAAAAAGCTAGTTTTAGTGCTCTCGTGTGTTATTGCAAATGTCGCAAGTTCCAGAAATGGGCATTAGACAATTTGTCCCTGCCATGGGATTATTCCCACTTTGACAAACCAAACTATCCTCTTGATCTGATTAAAAATAATAATAGGAAAGACAGCAAACACTGAGGAATTTCCAAATGTTCTGGTTTCAGAATTCACACTCACGGAAAGTGTTTTAGTGATTAAAATAAAATAAATTAAAAAAAAGGAAGAAAAAGCCAAACCATCAGCAGCATGTTTACTTAAAGCAGAGCTTATTAAATTATTTATTTAAATACAGTAAATGAAAAATATATACTGTTCTTGGCATTAAATGAACATTTGTTAGGAAGTTCATATTCCAGAAAACTTCTTTTGATTTTTCTGGCTCTCAGTTGCATTCCACCCTCTACTGTTCAGTCTCTCACTTTCTATTTGTTGTTTTCTGTTGTTATTCTTTCCTTTGCCTCTCTTTCTCCAAGCTTCTGTCCCTGCAGACTTCTCCCCATATGCTTTGGTACATTCAGATCTGTTCCTGCTGGAGTGATTTTTTCTCTTTTAATTATTTGTTATTCAGTAGCAACAACCTGGACAACAGTAAATGCCTCAAAATAAATAAAAAAAAAAAAATCATGAATATTAATGACCTAAAGAAGGTCTCACATCTTGGAATATTATAAATAGAACAGTGCTTTAAGAGCAGGCACATTCATATTTCATAGTTCCTTTCATTCTTATTATTTTCTCTACCTTTTCATTTCTATTTATCTTTCACATTTTTTTCACTCTTTTTTTCTGTTATTCTTTCTACTTCTTTTCTGTTTGTCACCTTCAGGTTGTTTAACTTTTTATTCTGCATTTCTTCACCTGCTTCTGTCCTTTTCTTATGTCTTTCCTTTGAATTTTTCACTTTCCCTGTTTCTTTTAAATATGCTTTTTTTCCTAGTTTCACCCCCATGTTTTCTAACAGTCCTCTCCATAATTTTCTACTGCCTCCTTTTTTTTCCTCACTGCAGTATTTTGCTCTTGAAATATATATAAAAAATTTAATTTCTAGTATAGTCCATTGCAGTTACATTGGGCCTCATAATTTCCAAAGATACATTGGGACACATCTCCCGGTGCTGTAATCAAAGGAACCTTGTAGTTATACCTCCTCTTAGCTCTGCTACTTAGTACTTTACTGCAGCGTGTCTTCTGTAGTATCCTGCAGCTTCTGCACCTTTTGGTATAATTTGCCCTATATGATGGTAATCTTTCTCAAAGGCAAGGTAGGGGTTATTAGACCAAGTGAACTTGAATCAAGTCTTCTCTTGGACTGAGCATTGACTGAGTTCTCCTTCATCTTAGGAAGATGAGCAATGCCATCCTCTGTTGTGCCCGAATTTCTTCTTTCCTTATGGCTTTGATCAATGTTTGCATAAAAGTACAGGAGACAACGTAACTTTAGGAGACAGACAAACAAGGAAAGCACACATGCATCAGACTACATCAGGGTTTAATAGTGGAAAATTTAGGCATATATTCTTTAAAGAATGTCCCTCTTATCTTCAAATGGAACAATGCAACATCACAACTAAGCATTACAGATCCCTGGGAGTGGAGATAAAGGATTGTGGAGTACAGGTTGTTTCTTCTTCAGTCCTCCTGGTCAAAGGGAATGGGTTTGAAAGGGCCAGTCGAACCTGGTGAGTCAACAGATGGTTACAGGACTGGTGCCACAGCCAGGGGTTTGGATACTTGGGGCCATGGGACACCTTTGAGAGACTAGGTCTACTGGGGGCTGAAGGGGCTCATCTGAGCGAGAAGCAGAAGACCATCTTCGGTCATAGGCTTGTCAAGCTTCTGAGGGTAGGGAACCATAATGCATCCCACTTCGACAAGTTTGATGCCAGTGACAACAATAGATGCCCAGAGCCTGGAGAAGAATCGTAGGTCAGTGGGAGAGCACCCGGAGTGCAGCATAGATAAATTCCAGCCACTCCAGCCAGTAAGTTAGCTTCGGCAGGGGCCTGACTTCAATGCCTTGTGTGATGCCACATGGTCGGCGAGGAGCCACGCGGAGATTTAAAGGTGCAAAGAGCAGACACCCGTTTGGTTGGCGGGGCCATGGCAGAGGGCGGCGTGTGATGGGTGAGTGTGAGGGGAGGACCAAGGGGAGAGCAGGCAGGCTGGGCTGACCAGACACCCAGAGGTGGTCTCCTCTAGGTCTGTAGCCACAGCCAAAAGGAATAAAGCCACCCAACCTGACCTCCCACAGAAACACGCGGCTGTCCAGGTGATGAGGGGCTGCGTGGAGTGTCTGAGCCTGTCACTCCGGCAGGGGGACAGCAAAGGCAGCGCCTGTGTGCGCTGTGAGCAGGGGAATGGTCTGCTCGGCCTGGGGGCTGAGCTGAAGGAGGGAGTGGGAAGGTTGAGGACCGTCTGGGAATGTGACAGGGAAATAGGTTGGTGGAGGCGCATCCTGCCATCTTTAGGGAAGAAACAGCAGCTCCAGGAGAGGCAGAGGATCCCCTGCCCTCTTGTCACCAGGCAGAAGGAGGGGAACGAGGAGAAGATGGGGGGCAGTGGAAGCAGGTACCTGCTTGGGGCAGCAGGAGAGTCCCCTCCAGACCTTCCCTGCCTTCCCAGGTGTCCGTACAGAACAGATATGGGCCTCTGGAGACAGATGATGAGGGAACTGAGGATGCTGATAAAGCCCCATCCAGGGAGTTGCCAAAGCAGCCAGCTCCATGTATTAAGACGATTTCTGTGAGGAGCAAGATGAGGGCGATAGTTCCAGGTGGTTCCATTCTGAGGGGAACTGAGGGTCCCATATGCCGGCTGGACCTTCCCACAGGGAGGTCTGCTGCCTCCCTGGGGCCCATGTTAGGGATAGAACCAGGAAGCTTCCTGGCATGACACGGCCCTCAGATTATTACCCTCTTTTGATCTTACAGTGATGAATTAGAGAGAAGAAGTCTGAGGGCAATGAAGAAAGATTTCAGGGCCTTGGGACGACTTGTCACAGGTTCGGGAGCACAAATCATGTTTTCCTCTGTCCCTCCAGTTATGTTAGGGATAGAACCAGGAAGCTTCCTGGCATGACACGGCCCTCAGATTATTACCCTCTTTTGATCTTACAGTGATGAATTAGAGAGAAGAAGTCTGAGGGCAATGAAGAAAGATTTCAGGGCCTTGGGACGACTTGTCACAGGTTCGGGAGCACAAATCATGTTTTCCTCTGTCCCTCCAGTTTTGGGGCGGGGGGTGTGTGTCCATAGGGGTCTGGGGGATCCCTAGGGCTCCACAGGCGCCTGGGGTAGGGGTGTCTAGGGGTCCACTGGGGGTCTTAGGGGTCTGCAGGGGTTTCTAGGGGTCTTCAGAGGTCTGTAGGGCCCTGTAGGGTATCTTAGGGGTCTGCGGGTGTTCTCAGGGGTCTGCAGGGGTCTACAGGGGTCTGCCAGGGGCTGCAGGGGCCTTCAGGGGTCTGTAGGGGTCTGTAGTGGGCGGCCGGGGTCTGCAGAGGTCTGTAGGGGGGTGCTGGTGGTTGCAGGGGGCTGCATGGGTCTGTAGGGGTCTATAGGGGTTTGTAGGCATCTGTAGGGGTTCTTAGGGGTCCTCAGGGGTCCATATGGGTTCCGCAGGAGGCTGAAGGAGGCTTCATGGGGCGGTAGGGGGCTGTAGAGGGGCTGCAGGGTTCTGCAAAGGTCAGCAGGGGTCTGCAGGGGTCTGTAGGGCTTCTTAGTGGTCCTCAGGGGTCTGTAGGGGGCTGCAGGGGGCTGTAGGGGTCTGTAAGTGTTTTTAGGGTTCTTCGGGGTCTGTAGGGGTCTGTAGGCTTTCTTAGGGGTCTGTAGGTGTTCTTAGGGGTCTGCAGGGGCCTGTAGGGGTTATTAGAGGTTTACAGGGGTCTGCATGGTTCTACAGGGCTCTGTGGGGATTCTTAGGGGTCTGCAGGGCTTTGTAGGGTTTCTTAGGGGTCTGCCGTGGTCTGTAGGGGTTCTTTGGGATCTGCCATGGTCCGTGGGGTTTCTTAGGTGTCTGCAGAGAGTCTGTAGCGGTCTCTCATAGTTCTTAGGGGTCTGCAGGGATTCTTAGGGTTCTGGAGGGGTCTGCAGGTGTTCTCATGGGTCTGGAGGAGTCTCTAGGGGCTCTTAGGCATCTGCAGGTGTTCTTAAGGGTTGGCAGGGGTTCGGCAGGAGTCTTAGGGGTTCTTAGGGGTTGGCAGGGGTCCGTAGGGGTCTTTAGGGGGCTGTAGGGGGCTGCCCAGGGCTGTAGGGTGTTGCAGGGGGCTGCAGGGGTCTCTAGGGTTCTGCAGGGTTTCCTAGGGGTACTTAGGGGTTCCTAGATGTTCTTAGGGGTCTGTAGGGGGCTGTCGGGGGTGTGCAGGGGGCTTTAGGGGTCTGCAGGAGGCTGTAAGGGCCCTCAGGGGTCTGCAGGGTGCTGTTGAGGGCTGTAGGAGGTTTCAGGGGTTTGCAGGGGTCTGTAGATGGCTGCAGGAGGCTGTAAGGTTCTTCAGGGAGATGCAGGAGGCTCTAGGGGTTTTCAGGGGGCTTCAGGGGGCTGTACAGGTATTAGGGGGCTGCAGGTGGTTGCAGGGGTCCGGAGAGGGCTGCAGGGTGCCGTAAGGGGCTTCGGGGCGCTGTAGGGGTCCGTAGGGGGTTGTAAAGAGCTGTAGTGATCTGTAGGGGTTCTTAGGGGTCCGCAGGGGGCTGTAGGGGGCATTATGGGTCTGTAGGGGGCTGCAGATGGTTGTTGGGGTGCGTAGGGGTCTCCAGGGGTCTCTAGGGGGCTGCAGGGGTTTGAAATTGCTTTTGTAGTGCCTTCCTGTTTTGGTGAAAGGAGTTATGTGAGAGCTGTGCTTGGTGATGTGATAAATGATTTAGCCTCAAACAGGATTCTGATGCCATGAAAGACGAAATCAGGACTCAATAGCCGGGATGACTATTAAGCAGGTATCCTTTATTGCAGCGCTGGACGCACAGGGGATCGCTCCTCCAAATGTGTCCCCGAAAGGGCAGTCTTTATTATAATGAGTCTCCGCCTTTAATGCGCAGTGCTTCCTAGGGTCTGTAGGGCTTCTTAGTGGTCCTCAGGGGTCTGTAGGGGGCTGCAGGGGGCTGTAGGGGTCTGTAAGTGTTTTTAGGGTTCTTCGGGGTCTGTAGGGGTCTGTAGGCTTTCTTAGGGGTCTGTAGGTGTTCTTAGGGGTCTGCAGGGGCCTGTAGGGGTTATTAGAGGTTTACAGGGGTCTGCATGGTTCTACAGGGCTCTGTGGGGATTCTTAGGGGTCTGCAGGGCTTTGTAGGGTTTCTTAGGGGTCTGCCGTGGTCTGTAGGGGTTCTTTGGGATCTGCCATGGTCCGTGGGGTTTCTTAGGTGTCTGCAGAGAGTCTGTAGCGGTCTCTCGTAGTTCTTAGGGGTCTGCAGGGATTCTTAGGGGTCTGGAGGGGTCTGCAGGTGTTCTCATGGGTCTGGAGGGGTCTCTAGGGGTTCTTGGGCATCTGCAGGTGTTCTTAAGGGTTGGCAGGGCTTCGGCAGGAATCTTAGGGGTTCTTAGGGGTCAGCAGGGATCCATAGGGGTCTTTAGGGGGCTGTAGGGGGCTGCCCAGGGCTGTAGGGTGTTGCAGGGTTTGCAGGCGTCTGTAAGAGGCTGCAGGGGTTCCTAGGGTTTCCTAGGGGTACTTAGGGGTTCCTAGATGTTCTTAGGGGGCTTTAGGGGTCTGCAGGAGGCTGTAAGGGCCCTCAGGGGTCTGCAGGGTGCTGTTGAGGGCTGTAGGAGGTTTCAGGGGTTTGCAGGGGTCTGTAGATGGCTGCAGGAGGCTGTAAGGTTCTTCAGGGAGATGCAGGAGGCTCTAGGGGTTTCTGCAGGGGTCTGTAGGGCTTCTTAGTGGTCCTCAGGGGTCTGTAGGGGGCTGCAGGGGGCTGTAGGGGTCTGTAAGTGTTTTTAGGGTTCTTCGGGGTCTGTAGGGGTCTGTAGGCTTTCTTAGGGGTCTGTAGGTGTTCTTAGGGGTCTGCAGGGGCCTGTAGGGGTTATTAGAGGTTTACAGGGGTCTGCATGGTTCTACAGGGCTCTGTGGGGATTCTTAGGGGTCTGCAGGGCTTTGTAGGGTTTCTTAGGGGTCTGCCGTGGTCTGTAGGGGTTCTTTGGGATCTGCCATGGTCCGTGGGGTTTCTTAGGTGTCTGCAGAGAGTCTGTAGCGGTCTCTCATAGTTCTTAGGGGTCTGCAGGGATTCTTAGGGTTCTGGAGGGGTCTGCAGGTGTTCTCATGGGTCTGGAGGAGTCTCTAGGGGCTCTTAGGCATCTGCAGGTGTTCTTAAGGGTTGGCAGGGGTTCGGCAGGAGTCTTAGGGGTTCTTAGGGGTTGGCAGGGGTCCGTAGGGGTCTTTAGGGGGCTGTAGGGGGCTGCCCAGGGCTGTAGGGTGTTGCAGGGGGCTGCAGGGGTCTCTAGGGTTCTGCAGGGTTTCCTAGGGGTACTTAGGGGTTCCTAGATGTTCTTAGGGGTCTGTAGGGGGCTGTCGGGGGTGTGCAGGGGGCTTTAGGGGTCTGCAGGAGGCTGTAAGGGCCCTCAGGGGTCTGCAGGGTGCTGTTGAGGGCTGTAGGAGGTTTCAGGGGTTTGCAGGGGTCTGTAGATGGCTGCAGGAGGCTGTAAGGTTCTTCAGGGAGATGCAGGAGGCTCTAGGGGTTTTCAGGGGGCTTCAGGGGGCTGTACAGGTATTAGGGGGCTGCAGGTGGTTGCAGGGGTCCGGAGAGGGCTGCAGGGTGCCGTAAGGGGCTTCGGGGCGCTGTAGGGGTCCGTAGGGGGTTGTAAAGAGCTGTAGTGATCTGTAGGGGTTCTTAGGGGTCCGCAGGGGGCTGTAGGGGGCATTATGGGTCTGTAGGGGGCTGCAGATGGTTGTTGGGGTGCGTAGGGGTCTCCAGGGGTCTCTAGGGGGCTGCAGGGGTTTGAAATTGCTTTTGTAGTGCCTTCCTGTTTTGGTGAAAGGAGTTATGTGAGAGCTGTGCTTGGTGATGTGATAAATGATTTAGCCTCAAACAGGATTCTGATGCCATGAAAGACGAAATCAGGACTCAATAGCCGGGATGACTATTAAGCAGGTATCCTTTATTGCAGCGCTGGACGCACAGGGGATCGCTCCTCCAAATGTGTCCCCGAAAGGGCAGTCTTTATTATAATGAGTCTCCGCCTTTAATGCGCAGTGCTTCCTGGTGGTCGTGGGCCAGGGTCTCGGGATGAAGGCCGTATGTCTTCCTCGCTGTGCACTTTTCACCTTTTGGGATGATCGCCTTCTCAAGACAGCTGGGTTCCTTCTTTGAATCCCCTATCTCCCAGCAAGGTTGACATGACTGTTTTACTGCTTCAAGATATCCCTCCAGTAACTCATTAACATACCTTTGGGCCCCCCATTTGTCAGAGATAAGATAACATTGTGCTGGTCTCAGGATTACTCCCTACATGACTGCCTTCTTGTCTTGTCCCTTATAGCTCTGCAGGGGTTGCAGGCCCCTGTTTGTGCAGGCCCCTGTTTGTGGTCAGTCAGGCTACATTTGCTAAGTCATACCTGGCTTTATTCTTTAATTCAATTCCAATTAAAAGTTTACAATTTATTACAGAATCACAGAATCACAGAATCACAGAATCACAGAATCGTAGTGGTTGGAAGGGACCTCAGAGATCATCGAGTCCAACCACAAAAAAAAAAAAAAAAAAAAAAAAGCCAACAAAAAAGCTTTGTCGCCTTTTGAGCAGCCCCCCCAAGGATGCAGCAGCCAAGAGACTCGCTCCAGGAGTGGCCCTGCTGGTATCTCGGCACCCTTTTAGCAACACTCCACAGCGGGCGGTCGACATTAGCGTTTCCGAAGGCTAATTAATTGTTTGCTGAGACCCTCAGGAGCTGCTCGGTTATCTGCTTGTCTCTCTCCTGCGTTTTGGAGCCCATCAAGGAACTTTCTCTGGGGTTCTCCAGGCGCTTGTGTGAGAGCAGCAAAGGGAGCTTCTGGAGCGGCTGTGCCAGGGACCCGTCTCCCCGCGCAGGGCAATGGCTTTGACTCGCCCCAAACCCCATCTCTCCGTCTGGGCTTGTGCGTCGGGAGCAGCCCGAGCCCCTCCCCGAGGAGCTCATTCGCACCGAGAGGATTGAAATCGCCCGTGAAGTTCCCCGGTGCTTTAGCAGTCGCCAGATCCCGGCACTCGGTCACCGACACAGCACATGGCATAAAAATCCCCCGCAGCAGTTTCCAGACTGAAGGAGTCGTAACACATCCGTCACCCATGGTCACCGAGAAGCTGAAGGTATGTGCCGATGAGACCATCACGAGCTGCTCGGTTATCTGCTTGTCTCTCTCCTGCGTTTTGGAGCCCATCAAGGAACTTTCTCTGGGGTTCTCCAGGCGCTTGTGTGAGAGCAGCAAAGGGAGCTTCTGGAGCGGCTGTGCCAGGGACCCGTCTCCCCGCGCAGGGCAATGGCTTTGACTCGCCCCAAACCCCATCTCTCCGTCTGGGCTTGTGCGTCGGGAGCAGCCCGAGCCCCTCCCCGAGGAGCTCATTCGCACCGAGAGGATTGAAATCGCCCGTGAAGTTCCCCGGTGCTTTAGCAGTCGCCAGATCCCGGCACTCGGTCACCGACACAGCACATGGCATAAAAATCCCCCGCAGCAGTTTCCAGACTGAAGGAGTCGTAACACATCCGTCACCCATGGTCACCGAGAAGCTGAAGGTATGTGCCGATGAAGGACCATAGTCCTTTACCGATTTTCTCACTTCTTTTCCCGGCTCATAAGGTAGAGATTCCCAGCAGGACTCCTGGGCACTTTGGGGAAGTCCCAGGGAAAGGCTGGAGCATTTCTCTATCTCCCTGGGCTACAGCTTCTTTTCTACACTGTTCCAGATCACCTTCTTCAGGGGGCTTTGGGGGGCTGCGGGGGTCTGCAGGGGTCTTTAGGAGGCTGCAGGGGGCTTCACGGTGCTTCAGGGAGCTGTAGGGGTATAGGGGTCTCTAGAGTCTGCAGGGGGCTTCAAGGAGCTGCAGGGGTTTGTAGGGATTCGTATGGTCTGCAGGGGTCTCTAGGGGTCTCCTGTAGGGGGCTGCACGGCTCTGCATGGCTCTGCAGGGGGCTATAGGTGCACTCAGGGGGCTGCAGGAAGTTGCAGGGGTCTGGAGGGGTCCTTAGGGATGTTTCAGGGTCTGCACGGGTTCTAAGGGGTCTGCAGGGATTCTTAGGGGTGTGTAGGGGCCTGTAGGGGTTCTTAGGGTTCTCTAGGGGTCTCTAGGGCTTCTTAGGGGTCTGCAGGGGTCTGTTGGGGTCTGCGGGGTTTCTTAGGAGTCTCTAGGTGTTTCTAGGTCGTCTTAGGGGTCTGTAGGTGTTTGCAGGTGTCCGCTTCAAGGAGCTGCAGGGGTTTGTAGGGATTCGTATGGTCTGCAGGGGTCTCTAGGGGTCTCCTGTAGGGGGCTGCACGGCTCTGCATGGCTCTGCAGGGGGCTATAGGTGCACTCAGGGGGCTGCAGGAAGTTGCAGGGGTCTGGAGGGGTCCTTAGGGATGTTTCAGGGTCTGCACGGGTTCTAAGGGGTCTGCAGGGATTCTTAGGGGTGTGTAGGGGCCTGTAGGGGTTCTTAGGGTTCTCTAGGGGTCTCTAGGGCTTCTTAGGGGTCTGCAGGGGTCTGTTGGGGTCTGCGGGGTTTCTTAGGAGTCTCTAGGTGTTTCTAGGTCGTCTTAGGGGTCTGTAGGTGTTTGCAGGTGTCCGCAGGGATCTGTAGAGGTTCTTAGGGGTCTGTAGGGCTTCTCATAGGGGTCCACATAGGTTCTTAGGGGTGTGTAGGGGTCTGCTGGGGTCTGGAGGTTTTTTTTTTAGGCATTTGTAGGGTTCTGCAGGGGTTCGTGGGGGTCTGCAGGGGTCCGTAGGGCTCTGTAGGACTTCGTAAGTGTCCTTAGGGTTTTGTAGGGTGCTTTAGGGGTCTGTAGGCAACTGCGGGGGTCTGCCGGGGTCCGTGGGGGTCTGCAGGGGTCCGTAGGGGTTGTGGGGGTCTGCAGAGGTCTTTTGTGGTCTGTTGGGGTTCTTAGGGGTCCACAGGGGTTCTTATGTGTCTGCAGGGGTCTGTAGGGGTTTGCACGGGGCCGCAGGGGTCTGTAGGGGGCCGAAGGGGTCTCTAGGGGGCTGTAGGGGACTTCAGTGGTCTGCAGGGGTTCTTAGCGGTCTGTTGGGTTCTACTGGTGTCTGCAGGAAATCTTAGGAGTCTATAGGGGTTCTCAAGGGTTCTTGGGGGCCTGTAGGGGTCTACAGGGATCTGGAGAGGTTCTTAGGGTTCTGTGGGAGTCTGCAGGCATCTGCAGGAGACTGTACGGGTTCTTAGGGCTCTGTAGGGCTCTGTGGGGGTTCTTAGTGGTCTGCAGGTGTCTCTGGGGTCCTTAGGGGTCTGCAGGGTTCTGTATAATTTCTTAGGGGTCTGTATGGTTCTGCAGGGGTCTCTAGGGGTCTCTCGGCGTCTCTGGGGGTTCTGTAGGGGTTCTTATGGGTCTGCAGGTGTCCGCAGGGGGCTGTAAGAGGTTCGTAGGTTTCTGCAGGGGTTCATAGGGGGCTGCAGGGTTTCTTAGCTGTTTGCAGGAGTCTGGGGGGGTCTACAGGGTTCTGTAGGGGTCCATCCACCCTGGTTCCAACCCCGTCCCCCTTCAAATCTAGTTTAAAGCCTTCTTAATGAGCCGTGCTAACTCCTGTCCCAATATCCTTTTTCCCCTTTGACTTAGGCTTTCCCCACCTGCCCTAGGAGTCTATAGGGGTTCTCAAGGGTTCTTGGGGGCCTGTAGGGGTCTACAGGGATCTGGAGAGGTTCTTAGGGTTCTGTGGGAGTCTGCAGGCATCTGCAGGAGACTGTACGGGTTCTTAGGGCTCTGTAGGGCTCTGTGGGGGTTCTTAGTGGTCTGCAGGTGTCTCTGGGGTCCTTAGGGGTCTGCAGGGTTCTGTATAATTTCTTAGGGGTCTGTATGGTTCTGTCTCATCATGGCCCACCTGAAATATCAGAAGTGGGTAATAGTCCGAGGGCTGAACCAGGGTGCGAGTTTTATTTAGTATATCCCTAGTCCTGGCCCCAGGGAGGCAAGTGACTTCCCTATGGGACGGGTCCGGCCTACAGATTGGGCCCTCTGTACCATGCAAAAGGGAGTCACCGATTACAATGAGTATTAAAGGAGTGAAGACGGTGTGAGCCCGTGCTCTTGTGTGCCTGCTGCTCCTGGGGGGTGAAGCACCCCAGGGTCTGGCTTGAGTGAGTGAGGGGCTCCAACTGGCCCAGAGCTGAGGGGGAGGTCTCATTGTCATTTTCCTTTTGGGAGGGACACAGTTTTGGGGCACTTTCAGCTCAGGCGTGCACGGTGCTCACGGGCTTTTCCCTCCTCCCTAGTGCCCCCGGACCAGCCCCACCTGACCGTCTCCAAGACCTCAGCGTCGTCCATCACGCTGGCCTGGCTTCCCGGGGACAATGGGGGCAGCTCCATCCGGGGTACGGCTGCTGGAAGCGACGGGGTCACCACAGCACCCGTCCCCATCCCAGAGCCACGGCTGCTTCTGGTCCTGGCCCTGGGGACAAGGCTGATGGCACGGGCTTTCAGGCACATCCCTGCACACTGAGCACCCTTTTTTGATCTCGGTGCCTCAGTTTCTCCCTCTCTGGCACTCTCCAGGTGAAGGGTGATGCTTCCGAGGTGGCAGGAGGGCTCGGTACTCGGAGGACAACAGCGAGGAGCGGAAGGATGTGTTCCTCAGCTCCTCCGAGAGCTCCTTCAAGCTGGAGAGCCTCAAGCGCGGCACCTGGTCCAAGGTGAAGCTGGCGGCCAAGAACAGCGTGGGGGCCGGCCGTGTCAGCGAGATAATCGAAGCCGAGACCCACGGCAGCGG
>NW_015090776.1:3650316-3662595 GCF_001431845.1 Calidris pugnax | reverse complement strand
GCGACGGGGTCGGCACTGGCCCCACAGCACCCATCCCCATCCCAGAGCCACGGCTGCTTCTGGTCCTGGCCCTGGGGACAAGGCTGATGGCACGGGCTTTCAGGCACATCCCTGCACACTGAGCACCCTTTTTTGATCTCGGTGCCTCAGTTTCTCCCTCTCTGGCACTCTCCAGGTGAAGGGTGATGCTTCCGAGGTGGCAGGAGGGCTCGGTACTCGGTGGACAACAGCGAGGAGCGGAAGGATGTGTTCCTCAGCTCCTCGGAGTGCTCCTTCAAGGTGGAGAGCCTCAAGCGCGGCACCTGGTCCAAGGTGAAGCTGGCGGCCAAGAACAGCGTGGGGGCCGGCCGTGTCAGCGAGATAATCGAAGCCGAGACCCACGGCAGAGGTGAGCCCCCGCATACCTTCAGACCCCCAGGGACCCTTTGCAGAGCCCTACAGCTGCCCCCGTGCCCCATCAGAGCCCCCAGGCGCAAGAAATGGAAACTCTAGACATCCCGTCCTGCTTCTCCTAAGCCCACGGTTCTACAAGGACACACAGAAGGGTTAAAGGTATTGACACGAATCAGGTGAGCACACTTCACATTTTTGCAAATCCTTCCTTCCAGAGCCCTACAGATGCCCCCACACCTCTTCTGAGCCTCCAGGAGCCCCTTCCCGTGCCTGACAGATGAATTCCCTTGCCTGAGTCTATGAGTTCATGGCAATCTTTGCTCATTGAAGGTAATCTTCACTCATGGTGATTTGCACTCATTTGCACTCTGTCGCCTTAATTCGCGCTCTTTCGAGGTAATTCGCTGTAATACATGGTTGGTGGTGGTAATTTGCGCTCGTGGTAATTCCTGCTCTCTCATGGTAATTTGCAGTAATCCGCGGAAGCTCGCGGTAATTTGAGGTAATCCTCGCTCGCGGTACTTCACACTTGCTCGCTGTAATTCGCGGTAATCCTCACACGCGGTAACTCAGGGTAATTCGCACTCGCTTGCGGTAATTCGCAGTAATCTGCTCTCGCAGTAATTTGTGGTAATTCACGCTCGCTCGCGGTAATCCTTGATCGCGGTATCTCACGGTAATCCTTGCATGCGGTAACTCGTGGTAATTCACGATAATCCGTGGAAGCTTGCGGAAAATTCGCGGTAATCCTCGCTCGCAGTAATTCGGGTAATCCTCGCTCGCGGTAATTCACGCTCGCGGTAATCTGCGCTTGCTCGTGGTAATTCGCTCTCGCTCATGGTAATTCGCGGTAATCCTCGCTCAAGGTAATTTGCGCTCTCTTGCGATAATTTGCGGCAATCCATGCTCGTGGTAATTTGCCCTCGCTCACGGTATTTCGCAATCGGCAGACGACTGTCTGCAGGGCTTTGTCTTAGGACAGGAAGGACCGGCCCCATTGTACAAAGTCATGCAAATGCGGCAGTTGATAATCCTCGCTCGCGGTAATTCGCGGTAATCCATGCTCACTCGCGGTAACTCGCAGTGATTTGCTGGCGTTAAGCCCCCCTCATGGTAATTCGCGGTAATCCCCGCTCTTTTGCAGGAATTCGTGTTCTTTCCTGGTAATTCCTGCTGCCCCCCCCCCACCGTTCCCGCTATTTCTTTCTTTTCCCTGCCATTCCCAGCCTCGCAGGACCCCACACTCTGTTCCCCCTCTCCCTGGCGTCACCCGTCAAGTGCAGGATGGAAAGATTTGGGCCAAGAAGAGCGATCCAGCCCAGGGCTCTCTCCAGCGCTTGTGGGGTGACGGCCCCTGAGCCCTAAGGCTGGTTCGTGGTGGGGTTGGGTGGCGGTGGTTGCTCCGGGACACGGCTCCTGGCATCAGACCCTTTTCCAGGACTTGTCTTTCTCCGATGGAGACGAGACCCCTCAGTCCAAGGGACGAAGACGTCCCTTCCAGCCCTGGGGGAAGGAGGGCTGGAACCCCTTCCCCAGCACCAGCACAACTGCTCCAGCCTGGTCTTTCTCCTCCCAGAGTTCATAACCTGTTTTCCAGGGGGCTGGTTTTTCGGAGGAGACCAGGGCAGCCACGATTTTCTTTGAACATCATACTTCTGTGAGATGTGTGTAAAGCACAGAGTAGATCCATTTTTAAATCACAGCTGGGAGAAGCGAATTTATCCCCTGGACATTCTAGAGCACAGGATACTTATATTTTACAGAGCGGAGCGTCTACTGTAGTGTAGAAAACAGAATCTACTCCAAGAGTCATCTAAGCTTGTATTTCACAAAGCAGCTCCCAAAACCTACAGTTCAAGGGAACAGCGTTATAGGGTTGACATTTTCTTACACCCCCCAAGGCGCTGGAGTAACCCCCCGCCCTGTGTACACAGAGGCACCCACCCTTCCCTTCAGGGATGAGCACTAGAGGTTGTTCCGTGCCCTTCCAAGACCCCGTTTCTGGCAGCACTTCTGCTGTTTCCATCAGAACATATAGCAACGGGGTACGACAAGGGGCACGGGGCAAGGACAGGTGTTGACACGGGACAAACCAGACCGTGAGAGAACCCAGCGCAGGGAGTGTTGTGTGTCACACACGGTTGCCATTAGCACAGTATCGATCCATAGGTGGAACGCGCACCGATGGGATGTAGTGTATGGTAGCTCTTATACTATAGATCCATATGTAGATGGATGCAATTAGAGAGCAGAATGTGGTCTGTCACCATAGACACTACTGCCCTGGAGCACAGGCAGGAGTTACTGCCACCATCCCATCTACTACATCTACACACACCACACAGGCACCTACCAGGTGACACACCTGACACAGAAGGACCTCCAACTATTCGTATAACATAACAGTAAGGGTTCTATAGCACCAACAGAACAATACAGCCCGAGGCGGTACAGGAATGCGATGCCTCGTGTGTACACACACAGAAACCTTCCCTTGAGATCCTGCTGTTGGATGTTATTCCACGGAACACGATACAGCCAATAGATTGTTTAACATAGATGCTGTTTACATTAGCACTGTAATTTGACAGAATCTATAACACCGGGGTGAGATGGACAAGAGGGGTTTCAAATGCAGCACAAGCGTTTACACAGAACACGTTACAAGACACAAATGTGCTGTTTATCAGCAGAGATATCACTGCCCCCTATGACAGACAAAGTTGCCATTAGCACAGCATAGCAATGGATAGAATCTATACCGGTGGGGAGAGCAGGTGCTATGGATGCAGCGCAGATGTTTACACAGGTCACACCACAGAACATGAGACATCCCATTGACACTGCTGCCCTGGAGCACACACAGATGATTGACACCGTACCATACATTACATAGGTTTCCAGATGATGTATGTCTATGTAATGTATGTGTTAGACATACACCATCTGGAAACCTAACACGAGATGCAGAGGTGCCTAAAAGCGTTCATGTCACATTTCAAAGTAAGGGCTTTATAACACAAACAGAACCATCCCACCCAAGACAAGACAGTGACACGATGCCTGGTGCGTACAGACACAGAAACCTTCAGTTGAGGTACTACCCTGGGATGTTATTCCATGTACCAGGACACAGACACTCTGCTGGTTCTTGTAGCGCATCAGCTCTTTACATGAGCAGCGTAGAGTATTTGCTAGAATATCTACCAGCGGTGCGAGGTGTACAAGAGGTCTCCAATGCACCACAAACGTTGACACAGAAAACATTACAAACCAAGAATGTGCCATTTCTCCCCAGAGATATCCCTGCCCCGGATCACACGCAAACCCGACCCCGAGGGCAGTGTTGGATAGAATCCATCCCAGTGGGCAGAGCAGAGGAGGTGCTGTGACTGCAGTACAGATGGTTATGCGGATCACACAAACCAGGCTGTAATAGAGACCACCATAGACACTACTGCCCTGGAGCACCAGGAGTTACTGCCACCATCTGATGTGTTACAGATCACACACGGTCTGAAAAGCCCAACAGATGACACGCTAGATGCAGAAGTACCTAAAAACGCTCCTAGAACAGTAAGGGTTCTATAACACAAATAGAACAGCACGCCCCAAGCCAGTACAGTAACACACGCCTCGTGTACATACACCATGGTGGTACTTCCACTGAGGGTTTATTATTCCACGGAACACCCCAGAGCCAATAGAGTGTTTCATGTAGCTCAGCAGCTCTTTACGTTGGCATCAGAGAGATTTTGCTAGAATATCTACCAACAGTGCAAGGTGTAGAACAGGTGTTTTGAGGTGTATCACAAGTGTTTCAAATGCACTACAAGCCTTTACACAGAACACATTGCAAACCAAGAATGTGCTGTTTCTCCCCATAGATATTACTGCCCCGTATCACATGCAAAATTACCATGAGCACAGTATGGGCTTGGATAGAACATAGATGGGTGGGTAGCGTGGAGTGGCTGTGATGAATGTAGTGCAGGTATTTACACAGATGAAGCAGAATGTCCCACCATCGATCCTCAAGTCTTGTGTTGCACACACTTTAACTGCCACCACACAATATATTACCCCTCCAGCCACCCTCTCAAAAGCCTGGCAGATGCCACACAATGTGCAGAAGAGGCACATTGCCCTGACACACAACACTGACCACAGACAGCAATGAGACCACATTACAAAGCAGGATCACACTTTCTTGAGTGTGTTCTAAGACACTGGAGAGCTCATTGCGGTGACACCCCACAGGATGATGGTGGCACACTGTGTAGAATATAGATTAACCATTCTATGATTCTATAATAATTGATAATATATACAGAGTTGGAAGGGACCTTCAAGATCATCTAGTTCCAACGCCCCTGCCCTGGGCAGGGACACCTCCCACCAGGCCAGGTTGCTCCAAGCCCCATCCAGCCTGGCCTTGAACTCCTCCAGGGATGGAGCAGCCATAGCTTCTCTGGGCAACCTGGGCCAGTGTCTCACCACCCTCACAGCAAAGAATTTCTTTCTGATATCTCATCCAAATCTCCCCTCTTCCCATTTAAAACTGTTGCCCCTTGCCCTGTCACTGCACTTCCTGACAAAGGGTCCCTCCCCAGCTCTCCTGGAGCTCCCTTCAGATCTTGGGAGGCTGCTCTGAAGTCTCCCTGGAGCCTTCTCTTCTCCAGGCTGAACAACCCCAGCTCTCTCAGCCTGTCTTCACATCTATAATCAATATATATCCATTGGAAACCCGCAGCCGAGGCAGAAAGAAATGCTGGTTTAACACATCCATTACAAGCGAGTGCCACAGAGTTAACGTGTCTAATACCTCTCCTAGGTTTGGGTTTTTTTTAAATGAACAACCCAGACAATGATATGCAAATAAAGCAATTGGTGTCCACACCCAACTCTGGTAAGGGGCAGTGGTGCTCTAACATGCTCTAGGCAATCCTGCTTCAGCACGGGAGTTGGACTAGATGATCTCCCTGGTCCCTTCCAACTCTAAAAATTCAGTGAAATTCAGTGTCACTGGTGACTTGGCAGAACCATTTCCATTTCCAGCTGGCAGGTCCCTCCTGCTCCTGTTGTCACCCCGGTGTCACCGCTGGAGCGATGCGCTTCTCTCGTGGAGCAGCAGCGAGACACTTCTTGGTAACAAACAGGGATTTAACTCAGTTGATGCCACTAAGTAAACGCGACTGTTTTACAAGACACAATGGCAAGGTACATTTGGTTCTTTATGGTCAGGGAGACCCTCCCGTTGAGTCATGAGGTTCAGAAAGGACCCCCTTGCTTTCTAAACTCCTTCTCAGAGAGGAGCCTAGGGGCGGCTGGATTCAATCCTAGTCCCAGACTTGGTCAACGGTTTATGTCTAAAGGATCATATATGCGCAATCAATCCTTTACATTACTTAGCTAAGATTTCAAAGTTTAGCATGCTATGAGTCACTTACCGAGAATCTGTTGCGGCAAGGAATCTCTCAACTTCGAGGAGTAGAACCTTAAGTGAGCGTCCTCACAAAAGGGGAGATCCTGGCGTGCAGCCCGCTGCCATACAGGAGAGCTCAAAGGGCTCTTGGGATGTCCACTATTTATACAGTAAGATAATTGACCTATAGTCATATTTTCATGGCAACAAAATTTCTAGGTCCCTGCTCCAGACAGTATTTTGACTCTGCTGCCAGCCATCCCCCAGAGACCGGGTGCAAGTTATCACAGCTGCTGTTCTGATGGCCGGGCTGGCCAAGGCCAGGCAGGAGCCAGTGGGGGGGTAAAACAGGGAGAGCACACCGCCACAAGTCATTTCCTGAAGATCTGTTGCAACAAGGAATCTCTGAATCTCAAGATGTAACCCTTGCACGACGTCCCTGCTCCAGGGGCCATCCCGGCCTCCCAGCTGGTCAGCAGATCCTCCTTTGCCACCTGGTTCTGTCTCCCTAAATCCAGTGCAGCTGGAAGTGCCTTGGCAAGAGCCCCACCAGGCTCAGGAAATGAGCTGTTGTGACAATTCCTTGTCCTATTTTTATTTAAATTAGTTTTGGTGCTTAGTCTGGTAGGACTCTGAGCCATCCTGCACCGAGGAGCATCCCTGGTGAGAGGAGCACCCTCCCCAGCCAGGCTGCTGCAAAGGCACCAGGGACCATGCCCCAATTCCTCCAGTGAAGCCACAAGCGTCAGAGTTGCTGTTTCCCACCGAGACCTCCAGCAACACCTTACCTTAGAGACAGTTTGCTTCTGGTGAACCCAAACCCTTCCAGGGGCATTGCCTTCCCTCTGCCCGCAGTGTCCCGTACGCTCGGCCAGAGGATCCGGGTTCCTGCCCCGGCATCTGGAGCCTCTGCTTTGGATACCCTGAGAATTCCTGTCCAGAGCAACCCGGCAGCCTCCAAATCCATGCCTGAAGTGGGGTTAGATTCTTCTGCAAGTACTTACCTTGCCTCGGTTTGTCGGTCTGTTATTTGGTTAGTTTTTATTATTATTAATCCCAAGGTCTGTCCTGAATGACATTTACTTCTGTGCACAAGTTTTTTTCCATTCATTCCATTTTAACACATTTTTTGGAGACAAAAACCACAGTGATTTTCCAATTTAGCGTGCAAGGATTTTGCACAGTGTTTGCACGCAGAACACAAGGGAGGCGATTCAAGGCTGAGGATCACGCTCTAGAGCTCCAACAGGGTCTGTTTGAGCCAGAAAGAGCTTTCAGCTTACCTTAAAACCATCAAGGGAAAACACTGAAGGGGCCAGAAAGGCTGGGGGACACACAGCAACTGGTCACCGGTGACTCCACAAAGCCCCAGGAACCTCCTGGCTGCAGGTGGAGTCCCACACAGGCTCGTGCACACCACCCCCGATGGCCTGAGGACCCTCTCGCCTCTCCAGGGGACCCGTGGATCCCCACAGCAGCGGCTGCGCCTCACAGCCCACATCAGCTCATCTCCAAATCAGGGCTGTCTTACCCTGCTCAGCACTTGCCTTCAACCCAGTGAAACCAGTCCTGACCCTTCTGTGTCTCCCCGAGATCAGCTGGAGACAAGCAAACTAGCAGTTCTCAGGCCTTCTCCTAAGGATTTCCCAAACAGTTGAGCACTCGTTAAACTCTAAAACCTTCACATGGTACCCATTTTAAGCCCAGAGCCCCCTCCCCACCAGGCAGCACCTCCCAAACACCCAGCCCAGGCTTTAAATAGAAGAGGCAAGAAAAGGCAAGTGTGTTCTCAGCTGTGAGAGTAAGGGGATTAGCAAGACAAAACGAAGACCAGATGACAATAAAGATGCATTAATCGGTGTTAAGTGGCTAGTGCAGATTTCCTTCTCCATCTTATCAAGGTTCCTCCACCCTCCCCCAGCAGTCACCAGCCCTGGGCTTTGCACAGTTTCTTCAGACAGTCCAGATTTCCAGCACTCACCAGGAGACCCCAGTGTCCCCCACCCAGCTCCCAGTGAGCCCCCTGCCCTTCTCCACAGGAACCCACCAGGAGTTGAAGGAAAACAGCTGACTCCAACCACACAAGCCAAACTCCGCCTTCAAAAGGCCCCCCAAAAAGCCCCATCAAGCTCAGAAATCCAAAGAGCCGGGTTGATTTTTAGGTCTGCTTTACCAGCTGCCCCACACAGGGCTCCAGCCCAGCCCCCGGACATCACCCAACACACACCTCTGCTGTCAGGCTGCCCACAGCAGAGCCCACCACACCACAGGGCAATGGACCAAACCACGGCCAACCCTGCTCTCCCAGGGCTCCTTCCGAGGAGCAGCACTGGGTGCCCACCACAGCCAACAGGCACCAATTGAGCACAAGCAGAAGCCAGACACCAGAAACCAGCACTCCCAAGCTGAGGAGAAGCTGGGGATGGAGCCCAGCGGAGAAGGGCTGAGGACTCGTGTGGCTGGAGAGGACAGACAGGGCAGCCTGGGAGCCATCGGGGCTCCAGGGGCACAGCTCTGCACGGAGAATCCAGCCTCAGCCCCAGCAAAGCAGCAGTTCCGCCCACACTCAAGCCATCAGAGCAGCACCGGCCACAGCCAGCAGCTCCTCCGAGCCCCACACCTTCCCCCAGAGCACCCACCATGCAGCAGCAGCACCTCCTCACCAGCTTCACCCCCACCCTGCTCACAGCAAACCTCCTCCTGCTTCTCTCCTGGCCCAGCGCTTCCATAGTCCCTCTCTCACCAGCTCTGCACCCTCCAGAAGCCAGCACTCGGACACCGGGGCTAAAACCCCAGAGAACAGAATCACAGAACAATACGGGGTCGGAAGGGAACTCCGAACCTTGGAGTTCCACCCCTGTCTGGGCTGGGAGCAGGTCTCTGCTGGGCCAGAAGACCGGGACGGGGGGCTGGGGGACAGTGGGCACTAACCCCAGCACCAGAGCGAGCAGGGGGCTGTCTCAGGCAGGACCCCGACTCGGCAGAGAGCGGGTTCCACCTTGGCACACGCAGCCCCAGGAGACAGAGTCCCACCCCATCCCTGCTTTGAAACCAGCCCCCCCTTCCCTCCCCATCAGCTCTCCCCAAGAAAAAAAGGCTCAGCTCACAGTCAGCAGACTGCCCCGCTCCTGGGCCCTTCACTGCCTGGAACAGGGGACAAGACAGTCCTTCCCCTGGCCCAGCTCCAGAGGCAGTGGAGTGGAGATGGAGGCACAGGGGAGGGCTACTCCTGGGCAAAACGAGCCCCAGCTGCTATCAGCTGGGGGGGTCTCCACTGACACAGCTGGGGGGGCTGGGCAGCTCATCCAGCCCCACACCAGCCCCACGGCCGGCCACCACACAGCTCTGGGTGATGCCACCCAGGCCGGTCGATGCTGCTGAGGTGCCCACCAAACAGCCCCTTGCATCCCAGCCCCCCACGGCAGTGCTGCCTGGGAAAGGACTGAGCAGGAAAGAGGGAGACCTCTGAGCAGCCACCAAGACAAAGGGCCGAGTATCTCCAGCTGTGCCCACAGCAGGAGCAGGAGCCGGAGCCAGGGATCGGGGGGCAGGTTCACAGTCACCACGGCCACAAATCGCTCTGGGGTAGCAAACAGACAAAGAAGAGGGGCAGTGCAGGGCACGGGGGGCCCACACGTCTCCTTCTTCTCCTGCTTCTGCTGCTGGCATCTCCTGAAGAGGGTCTGGATGGTGACGGCCACCTTCTCGGAAGGATGGCTGAAGAACTCACCCTCGCTGCTGGCATCAGGGGTCACTGCGCCTGGAGTGACAACAGAGCATCCCGGCCCCCAACACGCTCCAGTGAGCAGGGCAGGGCTCTGGTATCTCCTGAAGAGGGCATGTTCTGCGGTACGTTTGCAGGAAGGAGCCCCCAGATCTTCAAGAAATACACCTCCTGACGGAGCTCGGCCACGGCCAGGCCCATCCATAACACCCCGCTGCTGCGACACCATCCCACTGTCAGCCCTGGGGACCTTCCCCTTTCCCAGAGCCGTGCCCAGGCTGGCCAGAACTGCTGGTCCAGGGAGGAGGAAAATTGGGGCTCAGCACCCTGCTCCATCCCAGCATCACTGCACCCCCCCTCACCCCATCGCTGCCCGAGCCGCGCTCAGAAGAGAAGTGCTCAGATCCTCTTTGCTGAGCGCTCGACTGCAGCGCAGGGGGCAGAGCCTCAGAGACAAGAGCAGAGAGGAGGAAAGAGGGGGGAATTCAGGGGGGTTTTGCCAGGCCGGAGAGAAAAAAAGAGGAAGGCGGGGCTGTTTTAAGGGGCAGTCTGACCCACGGGGCTCAGTGGGAAGCGGGGGTTTGCGCGCACACACGCTGTTGTATATCCAGTCGTGCAACACTAGGCCCTTTGCTCGCTGAAACGATGGGTTTCGAGGAACATCTCACCATTCTGTCCCTTCCCAGGTGCCCTCGCGGGGGTGCCACGAAGGGCACCCTCCCCAGGGAGAAGAGCTGACTGAGAACACAGCGCAGCCAGCGAGCCACAGGCTGGGCTGGAGGCATTGGAATGGGCTGCCCAGGGACGTGGTGGAGTCACCATCCCTGGAGGTATTTAAGAAACGTGTAGACATGGTTCTTCAGGACATGCTCTAGTGCCCAAGATTATTGGTTTGTCGTGGGCTGCTGAGTGGGTGGGTGATGGTTTTTTTTTTGGTTTGGTTGTTGTGTGTTTAGGTTGTTTAGGTGGTGGGTGGTGTGGTTTTTTTTTTTTTTTTTTTTTTGTGGTTGGACTCGATCTCTGAGGTCCCTTCCAACCACCACAATTCTGTGATTCTGTGAAAGCTGTCCCAGAGAGCTTCCCTTCGCAGAGCTGACAGCCAAAACTCCTCTTCATAATGACACAGAGGGTTGGGTTTTTTTGGAAGGAGAAGCCAAGAAGGGTCCAGGTGCTGCAGGGCCTGCTCATCTGGGGCATCCCATGGTCACAACACCGTGTTTCCCCTGCTACGTTGTCTCCACACTCGCCTTTCTCTCCAGAAGCAGAGTAGATGCTGTTGTGCAGTGAGCTCTAACCTCTCTGGAAAGGAAGAGAACAAAAAGAGAGGGTTAGTGATGTGTCAGGGAGAGATGGCAAGAACAGCCCATTTTGGGCCAGCTGGGAAGCTCTGAAAGGGCCTCACCAAGCTTTGCAGCCTCCATTCCCTTTGGGAACCTTGAAAATACTGTGATTCCCTTAAAGAGCACTACAGAGCACTGGTTAATGCACTGGCTGCCCCCGCAGCCCTTCAGAGTCCCCAGGAGCCCCTTCAAGAGCCCTACAGATGCCCCCACACCCCTTCAGACACCCCAGGACTCCGTTCCAGAGCCCTACAGATGCCCTCGAACACCTTCAGAACCCCCAGGAGCCCCTTCCAGAGCCCTACAGATGCCCCCACACCCCTTCAGACCCCCCAGGAGTCCCTTCCAGAGCCCTACAGGTAAGCCCATTTTGGGCCAGCTGGGAAGCTCTGAAAGGGCCTCACCAAGCTTTGCAGCCTCCATTCCCTTTGGGAACCTTGAAAATACTGTGATTCCCTTAAAGAGCACTACAGAGCACTGGTTAATGCACTGGCTGCCCCCGCAGCCCTTCAGAGTCCCCAGGAGCCCCTTCAAGAGCCCTACAGATGCCCCCACACCCCTTCAGACACCCCAGGACTCCGTTCCAGAGCCCTACAGATGCCCTCGAACACCTTCAGAACCCCCAGGAGCCCCTTCCAGAGCCCTACAGATGCCCCCGCCCCCCGTCAGACCCCCCAGCAGTCCCTTCCAGAGACCTACAGATGCCCCCACACCCCTTCAGACACCCCAGGAGGCCCTCCAGAGCCCTACAGATGCCCCCACACCCCTTCAGACCCCCAGGAGCCCCTTCCAGAGCCCTACAAATGCCCCCGCACCCCTTCAGAGGCCCCAGGAGCCCCTTCCGGAGCCCTACAGATGCCCCCGCAACCCTTCAGAGCTCCCAGAAGCCCCTTCCAGAGCCCTAGAGATGCCCCAGCAAACCCTTCAAAGCCTCCAGAAGCCACTTCCAGAGCACTAAGGATGCCCCTGAACCCCTTCAGAGCCTCCAGGAATCCTGTCCAGAGCCCTAAGGATGCCCCCGCACCGCATCAGAGCCCCCAGGAGCCCCTGCCAGCACCCTACACATGCCCCCGCACCCCGGCAGGGACCTCAGAAGCCGCTTCCAGAGCCCTAGCGATGCCCCCGCACCCCTTCAGACCCTCCAGGAGTCCCTTCCAGAACCCTACAGTTGCCCCCACACCCCTTTGGAGCCCCCAGGAGCCCCTTCTAGAGCCCTGCAGACGGCCCTGCAACCCTTCAAACCCCCAAGGACCCCCTTCCAGAGCCCTACAGATGCCCCCACACCCCTTCAGGGCCCCCAGGAGCCCTTTCCAGAGCCCTACTGATGCTCCAGCACCCCTTCAGATCCCTAGGAGCCCCTTCCAGAGCCCTTCCGAGCCCCCACGAGCCCCTTCCAG